>NW_017279708.1:1038049-1188746 GCF_001594065.2 Cyphomyrmex costatus
TTTTTTTTTTTTTTTAATAGCACTGGGTTCACGCAAAAATTCGAATAGGAAACTTTTTAAAAATCGAATTGTCTACTTTACAAAATTCGCACTAAATTTCGATAACTCATGCGAAAATTGGAAAAAAAATGGGATAAAAAATTTAAGGATCTCAGCGGATTCGGAAAGGAGACATAAATATGGAAAAAATTAAGGGCACTTAATATTTATGTAACTTTCGTGGATACATCTGTTTTGTATATCTAAGGAACGATAAGTTTTTATTTTAAACAGGAAATGAGATCTGTTAACTCATTGTGATGATTCGTTATAAATATTATCATGTACAAAAGATGACGAGAGATAATAAGGCTGTAAAGACGCGACATAATGTTCGCGTTTATAAACTATGCTCTTGTGTCACATTATAGTTTTCTTAGTTAGTCTTAATTAGAGACCCTATATCAAAGTTTAGTCACAAACGATTTTATCAAAATCGCATGATATATATATATATATATGTATATATAATTTCTCCCTGTATATATATTATCTCATTCTATAATCTTAATTAAAGTATAGAGTGAAATATTATAAGTTAAAGTAAGATATATGTATCTGTCTATTTAGAAAGAAATATCTACTCTCTAAATTCGTTGGAGTAAAATCTCACTCTAAAGAGTGAAAATTGAGCCAGTCTTGAGAAAAAGAAAGATCCCATTTTCAACCTTTAAAAGTGATATTTACTCTAAAACTTTTAGAGTAAATATCACTTTTAGAGAGTACTTTCCATTCTTATCGAATTTTGACAAAATCACTCGTGCCCAGACTGTGATATAAGAATCTGCAGTTTTGATGAAATCAAACAAATAGACAGATTACATCGGTCTGCCTATGCCACGTCCCATTGGAGGTTGCGGACCATCTTGGCTGCTCTTAGGATTCCTGATAGTCTCGTCAACAGAAAGGATGAGACAGGCGGCTTCCGTAGCAGCAGTTAATGCATTGATCTTCACTATTGCCGGCTCCCAGACGCAGTATTGCATGTTATCTGTGATATCCTCGGATTTTATATCAACGCCGTACCACTGCAAACCTTTATGATGCTTTTGGCGCAATTTATTCAGGATATTCGTTGCGTCAAATCCGGCGTTATCGCATAATTGCCTGAAATCGATACTTATCATTAATTACTACATCTCATAAACGTTTATGTACAATATATTTGAGACATTAAACGAGTTGTCGTCTATCAGGTGAAAGATTTTTCGATTTCTGCTTCTCTATTTGTTGTATTATACACAAATTTTATTTAGAAAGAACCAAAATACCGAAGGTGACAGAGTAAATAAATGGTGGACGATTTAAAATTATAGAACAAAAATGCAATGTATATTTGCTCTTTTCAAAGTGAATCTCACTCTAAAAAATTAAATCTCTCTCTTAAAGGTAACGCGTATGTTATCTTAAAACAAACGTACCTCGGAATAACTTCGAGAGCTCTCGCTATCGCTCCTATCAAGAGCTGCTCTTTTCCAGCAATGGTACGCGAGTAATCGCGTAGAGTCTTGGAGAGTTCCATTTCGATAGCACCACCGCCAGCAACCACCGCATCGTTCTTTACCAAGCGTCTGACTACCATAATTGCGTCATGAAGAGATCTCTCTGTCTCTTCTAGAAATTGTTCCGCGCCTCCACGCAGAATAAATGTGCATGTCTTCGCTCGTGAACATTCATAGAAGAAATTGAATCTAAAGATACAATTATAAAACGTCATATCGGATTGACTTACAATCGATATATATTGTTGAATGATTAATAATATCATTAAATTACCTTTCACCACCAATTTGCTTTTCCTCGAAAGTTTGGCAACTTCCGAGATCAGAGTCCTTGATATCGTGCACCGTTGTTAAGATTGCACCACCGCATGCCTTCATCGTTCTCTTGAGATCCTCGTCAGGTACCCTACCGGCGCAGAACATGTCTCTGTCCGCGAAATACTGTGTTGCGACATCGCCGATCGGCAACGAGGACAACACTACTTTCGCACCGCTCTTGTGAATCTGATCAAGCTTATCATAAAGAATCTGCCACTCCGCGTCAACAATTTTCTGATACTCTGATACATTGTCCACACGCACTTCTGCATTATCCCGTTCAGCCTTTAATTCCAGCTCAATGTTCAGTAATGCAATCTTGCACTTTTCATATTTTTTCGGCTGCATTTCGAATCCGGCGTATGAGAAGGTCTTCTTGAAGGCCACCCCTTCGATCAGCTCTGAATCCTCCAGTGCGCCTCCAGAAACCTAAACATGTTACACTCAAAAATTAATTGTGTCAGCATATTAAAATCATTTGTAAAACATAAAATCATATACATATATATATGTCACCTTTTTAATTCCGATCATATTAAGAGGAAGTAATTCGTCTAGCTTCATGACTGCCTTTACAACCAATTGGCTGAAATGATTCTTTTGTTGATGTATCAACTTGGAATTCATAGCTGTGGCTGCACATTCCTCCAAAAGCTCAATCTGTTTGCTTGTATCACGTTTGTCTAATTTGACACTTAGCTCATTAATTTTATCTTTAGCTATTTGAAGTGCACGATGGAGAGCCTTGATTATTATACGTGAATGTACACCTTCTTCTATAAATGGTTTCATTTGTTTCAAGAACTCCCCCGCTAACAAAACCACGCTAGTCGTACCATCTCCAACCTGTTAAATAACAGAATATTCAATCAATAATTTCTTTTTCTTTGCTCATGCTATTTTATCTTCATATTGAATTATTTTGTTTGAACGTTTATGAGACAATCACAAATCTTTTGGAAATTGCCAGTCTATATACGTTCTAGATTTAATATCCTCTGAATTCTTGCCAGCATAACGTTATCTTTGTTGCGTTATTCCAAGTCGACGTGTTATTAAAAACATGCCGGCCTAAATATATTGTTTCCAGAGAACAAGATATTAATGAGAATAACAAAATAGTTGTTACCTCAGCGTCTTGAGATTTTGCAATATCCACAAGAGTCTTAGCAGCAGGATGAACAATATCTAATAATTTTAAAATAGTAGCGCCATCATTGGATATAGTGCTCTTTCCATTTTGATCGACTATGAGCTTGTCCATACCGCGAGGACCTAGGGTGGTCCTAACGGCATCCACAACTATCTGGCATGCATTTATATTGGATATAATTTGTTGTTTTCCCTGAGACGCATCTGTGCCTTCCTTCAGTAGAATTATTTGAGGTTGCTGCATTTTATCAATAACAGAAAAAATTAATGATAAATATATTTAAATCATTTTAACTTAAGTAAATAGATACCCTTGCATATTTTCCCGTTTCTGATATCAATATTTTTTTGCTAGATAAATTATAAAGCAATTCGAGCAAGAGAGAACGAGAGAGAGGAGGAGAAGGGAGGGGAGGGAGAGAGAGGGGGTCTATTTGCATTGCTTGCATCTTTACTTTTTTCTTATCAACGCCTAAATATATGTCCATCTCATTTTAAGAGCAAAAATTTTTGGAGATTTCAAGCAACATGACTAAACTTAAGATTATTGAATGACAAGAAAAATGAAGATCAGAATCCATCGTTTCAAGATCTGCATACCTTAATCTTGGTTTAATTTACTTTTTATCTCTTTCTAGTTTTAAGAATTAAGAAAGGATAAGAAATAAAATTAAATTAATTAAAAATTAAAATTAATCTATATTGACAGAAATAAATATGACTGCCAGAGTCACAAGAATAGATTCAAATAACATCAAGTTCAAAACCTTCATATCTTTTAGAAAATTCTCGAAAAGTGTCTTTAAGACGTTTTATATGCCGAATTTTAATTTTTTGTCCAAATTCTTCTGTGGAGGGTACAGCGCGAAATAAGTTTCCTTATAAGGTTATAAAAACAGACAAGAGCTGAGGATCGACTAATTACGAAGAATCGCGAAAGCTACGAGATATCTCTCTGATTTGGCAAGGTATCTCTCTCCATGAGAGAATATGACGTTTAATAAAAACATAGTGATGACAAAAACGAAAAGCAAATATCAAATATAAAAGCGTAGTATGAGATAATGCACGAGGCGTCATCTCGAGGGTCGGTTTTTGTGGAGACGAGATCGACATGGATAAACGTTCATAGATGCGGTTGATGACACTTTCGTGTTTCTCGCATTAAAGCTTACCATCTTGGAATCTTCCTTTTTTTCAACCAAAAGTCTTTATCACACGCGCTATCAGTGAATTAACTTTTTAATACTTCGCGATTGCCGACAAGATGAACGCGAGTGGTGTGGCCTGTGGAGTGGTGACAAGCAGAAAACATGCGTTCTCGAGAGGTTAAAGCATCGTATAAAAAATTGCGATGGTGCTCCTCCAGTCTTGTCCAATTTTCATCGCAGGTAGCCAATCAGGATGTCGATCGTGTATCTTAAGCAAAATCAAAATTATAAATTTCAAATTTATTAGATATTAACCAATAAATATTCTACTAAATTTGCACATTTGTGCAATTTTCACCTTATTTCGAGATATACAAAATATATATATACTAGAGGAATCAATTGTGTATCACGAAATGAGGTGAAAAATTACAAAAGTGAACGAATTTACTAGAATATTCACAATTTAAATGGTCAACACTTTTATTGGTCGTTTACCTTTATAATTTTCATTTGATTTCAAGATACACAGTCCGACTCAAATACAATTTGCTCCAACCGATTGCAACCGATAGCTAGTGTGAGTCAAAAAGGAGTGGTGAAAAGGGTCACATGATCAAAATTGACGAATATTTGGTCAATTTTGATCACGTAATCTATTTTGATGAGATGGTAAAAATGTGCGAAGAGAAGTCGAGAAACAGACCCAATATATTTCGTATATGATGCGTATATGAGGTATCAATATATTTGTCTTTGTTGTTCGCAAAATGATCATAAACAAGGAACAAAATCGGAACGCAACCCTAATTATTGTCAGTGTCAAATATTTTCGAACAAACCTCGCCCTGATAACGTCGTTCGCAATTTGCATCGCGATGTTTTCAGGAAGTGACTTATATCTTCAGGAAGCGCCGTATCCCTGAGATAAATACTCAACCGACAATTATCCTTTCAAGGACGATCCTATCTAGCGTTCAATTCTCGCTACGCGAGAAATTGTGAGTCGTAAAGATTGTATTATTTGCATCGATATGGAACAACCATAACTAAATAGTTGCACCCGGGACACATTATAATAAGGTATCTATATAAACGAACGATTTCTTTCGTAACTCTTATTTCACAATCTCTTGCATGAAAAGTAGAAGTAAATGAGTTAACTTATATATACATATATTTATCTTACGCGAATCGCACTAATTAACATGAATTAACAGTAATTTTCATTTGCATTATTTTAGGAATCGCATGTAACACGAAGGCTCGTTCAATTCTCATATTTCAGTTACGTAAAACACGCGATCCGGAGTACTAGTTACACTTTCCGCAACACAGATATACGATCATCATCCCCATATGTTCGCCACAGATTTATTTTTAAGCGTCCCGTCGCTATATTTATATAGATCTTCTATGATATTGTGTAATACACAGCTCTATTATCACATAATCCCGGGAAACGATATTTGATCGGGCCGGAACACTCTTTAGTCATTCCCGCGTTCTTCTATCGCGCTCATATACGTTTCTGCGTTGAACTCTACATCCCCGACAATCGATACGCGGAACGGGTTTACCGAGAAGCGCTTCGAGGACCATCGCCAGTTAATTTTCTCTTCCTCTAACCAGAATCAAACGGAGACGAGGAGTGAGTTGAATTGTGCTCGAAATCAGCCGATATATTGCTAAAACTATCGTCGTTTGTGTCAGGATAGTCCTTGCAAGTGTTTGAAATCTGTTTTTGTAGTTTAACCTGTTCTCCAACCTCTTTCCGTTTAAATTAGAAAAAGAGGGCTTATAAGAATAGCTGTCACACAAAGTCGTAATTTAATATCTCCGTTTTATTTGGCAACAGCGAATAAATCGAGAGAACCGTCGATTTTCTTATATCTCGCTTTTATACTTGGCTCCGTGTGAGACATTTGGAGAGAGTTCAAGGTGATGAGCAACCGGAAATGTCAATGAGCTCTCCTTAGGGCGCAGGCGCGTCTTGTGGAAGACAACCGTGCGAGAAATCGATACGCGTTTGAAAGGAGGAATGGGTAAAATTACCGCATTTTGGTCTAAACAATGGGACCTTTCTTGTGCACTTTTTCTTGTATTCTTTGATGTGCTAAATCATTTGCAAAAGTCTATTTCAAATTGATCTGATGGGAACATGTTGAAAATCACATTGAAATTAATTAAAAAAGACCACAATTTTGTCGAAATCTTTATAATTGCAATTTTCAATATTTTCCTATCTGCAGTTTAGTTTAAAATTAACGTTTGCAAATAATTTAACATATCAAAGAATACAAGAAAACCTATACAAGAAACATTTGTTTAGGCCAAAATCCGAAGTAATTTTATCTATCCTCCTTTATTAGGGCTTAAATTGATCGCATTCAGTAAACTCAACGTTGCGGAACGGACTCAACGTGACTGCTCGCTGCTATATTGATGTATTTTTCTAGATCATCCAATAATAGTAACAATTAAGCGCTCACTTCGTTACAGTTGAGTCTGTTGAACGCGATCATTGTTTAGAGTATCAAAGAATCTTTTGAATTTTTAATGCACACAATAAGAAATTAAAAAAATTATGTAAATATGAATATAGTTGCGAACAAATACAATTAAACAATACAATACAAATACATACAAATATAAGAAAGAAAAGTATACATACAGAATGTTCAATAAAACCATTTGAGTACTGAATAATTTTTTTTTAAACACATCCTGTGTAATGATGAATATAAAAAAATAGATTTATTAATCATTTATATCATACATATATGTGAAAGTCCTTTAAATTTGTTGAAAAGTCAGTAAACTTACATTATAAAAAAAGCATTCGAAATTAATACGCTTGAGTGAGAATTTACAATGTTTTAAATTGAAAATATCTTCTAGTCTTTCTCCCTTGGATTTTCAAGGAACTTTAAACAGCTGCTGTTTCTAGTCTAGCATTCGCTCTGAAGAGAAAAAAGTTACGCAGGGAAGATGAAAACAATTTGGGTAATTGGTGGGCCAGGATGCGGCAAAGGAACGCAATGTGACCGTATGATCGAAAAATATGGATTACTTCATCTGAGCAGTGGCGATTTGCTGAGAGCGGAAGTTGCTAGTGGCAGCGAAAGAGGAGCATCGCTTCAGGATCTGATGTCCAAAGGACTGTTTGTGCCAACAGTATGTAATTTCCATTAATTCGTTTCACCACACTCATGAATTAATTAACTTGTATTTACATTAATTTTTAAATAAATATATAAATAAATCTTTTTAATAAAAAAAATATATAACATTGTTAAAAGTTTGGTAAAAATATAAGACCAAAAATCGAAATTGCTTGTGCGCCGAAAAAATAAACAAAAAAAGAATAGAGAAATATATATCGCGCGTCTTACGCGATAAACCCGGTTTTTCTCAGTGTGAAGATCATGTGGTTTCGCTAGGACATTGTACTGAAGCTCATAAAGGAACACATGGATAAAGCTCGCGAGGAAGGAATCACGAAGACTGGATTTCTGATCGATGGCTACCCTCGTGAGAAGGATCAGGGAATTCTCTTCGAGGAAAATGTAAGGCTACCTCTTCTCTCTTTACAAGTAATTTTCGCTTTAAATTATCAATATGTTGCTGCGCAGGTTTGCCCCGTCGACTTGATACTTTTCTTCGATGTAGCAAATGATACTTTGAAGAAGAGGCTCCTTGGACGCGCTGCTGTGTCTCAAAGAGCAGATGATAATGAGGAGACAATCAACAAAAGAATCGAAATATTTAATGCAAAAAACAGCGAGATTGTCGAACATTACAAAGACAAAGTTGTCGTAGTGAGTTTAGATATACAACATATTTTTTTCATTT
Organism: Cyphomyrmex costatus; assembly: GCF_001594065.2. NCBI lineage: Eukaryota > Metazoa > Arthropoda > Insecta > Hymenoptera > Formicidae > Cyphomyrmex > Cyphomyrmex costatus. Next base: position 1,046,067 of record NW_017279708.1, read on the forward strand.
ATTCCGTTGTATTATCTACAAACTATAAATAAAATATTTTCTTTCAGATTAATGCGGAAGGAACAGTGAATGAAATATTTACAGAAGTAACGAGAGCGCTAGATGCTTTATTAGCTTAGATAAATTGCATTAGAGACTTTTAAAGAAACGTAAAATTTGTTCTTTAGAAATAAATCGTTACTAAAATTTACATTTTAGACGACGTTAAACGCTTACTCAAATGAAATATACACGTACAAATTAGATATTGTTAATTGTTAAATAAAATTACGTAAAACTGCTTTAAGTCTGATGCAAAGACATTTGCATTGTTTATTGCAAAACAATTTGTTTTCGAAGTAGAAAGTTTAAATTAATGTTTTAATTATATTATGAAATACGTTAAGACTAAATTAAACATATGTATTAACTTTTATTAGTTTTGGCAAATTGTACAACCATAGGTTTATCTTTTAATATATATCCATTTGTTTCTTCGAGAGCCATTTTTGCCTGTACAGCATTTTGTAAAGTGATAAATGCTTGTCCTTTCATTCTACCCTCTTGCATAAGTCGTACATCGTAACTAGAATACAAATATTAATCAAGATATATTATAAAATAGCATATAAACCATAAATAGCAACAATAGTAGTAAAATACTCACTCATTTTCAGCATCTTTTAATCCTGCAATAGCATATCTTTGATAGATATAATGTAGATCCTTCATTTCAACTTGTTTTGCAAGATTTTTGATGTAGAGGCGATTGGAAGGTTTGCCCGGATGATAATTTTTGAACACAGGAAGTAATCTCTGATCGTTAGCAGAGATCTTATTAGTCGCCAATTCCTCTGAAGTTATAAACTTATTTTTTGTCATTTCTACATTCTCTTCAGTATCTTTTTCGTCCTCAATAGTTTTATTAGCTGGAAATATTAATCCGAATCCGCCATCTATGGCCACAGTACTATCTTGATTAGCAGATGTTGTCTCTAATGATTTGTCCAGAGTTTTTAATTCGATCTTCAGATTTTTAGTTTCTCCGCGTTGAACAGACTCGAACATATCTTCTGGCTTGAGCACTTTTTGCGTTGACGAAGGTATCGCTATGTGTTTAGCAGGGTTCACAAATTTTGGAATTTTTATACGTCTTGTAGACTGCGGTCTTTTCCTTTTAACAGGGATAACTTCTAGAGGTCGCATATTGTCTTCTCCATCCGATTCTAACTCTGACTCCTTTTCCTCTGATTCTTCTTCATTTACTCGCTCAAGGAATACATCTAAACAGGAAGAATTTATTTGATCTTTTATCACTATTCACAATTCTGAATGTGATCAAAGTCTCGCTACAAATATTTTTTAGCATTTGATTGATCAGAAGAATTTTACTAATTGAGTAATTAAGAAATGCTTTCATGTAAAGTATTTGCAACATCAAGTTGACTGTATCCTCTGTTATAAAATACCTTTGTATTTCTCCATATCGTACACTTCCCTAAGCATAGGAAATTCTATTTCTAATTCTTCAAAGGGAGGAGGTAGGTTCATCTTGTTCATCAAGTGCAACACCTACGAATATACATACAGCTACAATAATATTAATTAAAGTTGTATAAAAGTAAAATCTTGTAACAAAGACCTGATAGTTTACCTGTGTATAAAAAGCTGGTTGATTCAACAATTGTATAGCTATTCTTGCCACTGTACTTTTTGTCGGTGTCATATATTTGTATCTTATATTTGGTGGAGGCGGTTGACTGAATTCGTAATTCATTGTCCAATTGTTTAATTTTCGCAGGAATGCTTGAACATCAGACTTACTGACAGTTTCTGTTTTCATATCATTGTTTACTGATATTTTATGTTCAATGCCTTGTTCCGAAAGTTCAGTGGGTATAGATTTTTTAGCATATTCAACCGATAGGTGTTGTCCTCTGACATTTAACTGATGCAGACGCACCAGTGCTTCTGTTGCTAATTGTTGGGATACGAATTTGGCAAAGGTAACAGTGTACTTGCTAGACGGTCGTATCGTTTTGGTCTTGGTCGCACCATAATTTTGTAATAATGCATTGCGCCGGTCATCAGAAAGTTCTGGAGGCAAATGAAGGATCCTCAGAGTATCACATACCTAAAAAGAAGTACGTTGGAATATATATTCATGATATAGAGTTAGATTTATATAATCCATTAGAAACGTAATTCTACTCAATAAAAATTGAGGTTTGATATTTTAATCAATTTAATAATGTCTCCCTTTCTTTCTATAAAATATTATAATTACTGGAATCATTTTTTATGATGTTTTGTTTTAATAAAAACAAGAGTAATCTTCACCAATCTTCACTCGAGTTGTCAAACTCAAATCATCAACAATTCTAGAAATGTAAATAATTGTGAAACACAACATCAACGCCAATTGTCACATTCGGAACTGACAGTATTGTTAATACGATTAACACCTGTGAACACCTGACACTATTTGCCTGTTAGGTTAGGTACAAGTATGTACAATTTCACGAACGCTCCAATCGGCCGTTTGGTGCGGTCCACAGGCGCTACAAATGCTTCGAAACTTTTGATTGACCAATAGGAAGAAAGAATTCTATTAATTGAACAATCAAATAATGCTTCAAAGCATTTGTCGCATCAAATGGACCGTAGGTAGATAACAAAAGGATCACGTGATCAAAATTAACAAAATCAAACGTGATCAAACGTCAATTTTGATCACGTGATCTTTTTTCAAATTGATTTTGATTGATTCCTATTATATTCATTCATAGTAATTAGTGCATAGCGTTTTTAATCAATGCCAAAAATTGAAAATATTTGTATTGCATTGGCTAACATGGACAATTGAGCAGGTTAGCTTTTTTGTTCAGTTTATACGTTACCCACGGAGTATTACTCCATGACGTTACCTATTGGTTGAATATCAATTCATTCGTCACTCGCGACACAAGCGCAAAGTTCGCGCATGCCGAACAAGCGTTCGGAGCAGAAAGAAATCCGAAAGAGAGACTATCTCAATCTCTTTTGAATTTGAAATCCACCACAGGATATCTACAGGATAAAAGAAAATAAAGAAGAATTAAAAGGGAAGCCAACTCGGCCTTTTTCGTCGAAATCGTTCGTATACCATCATATACTACCGCCAGTATTACATACATCCATTTTGCAACACTCGATAAAATTAGCAGAGTTCATTGAAAAATGGAAACGATATAATGAGTCCGTAATGTTTGTACTTTGTATTATATTCACATATTGTGGACAGAGAATACTGAACATACATACAACATCTCTGCAGACACAGCACAGAATATTTATAAAATATTTAAAATATATATATTTATAAAATATATTTTTAAATATTTTCTGTCTAAAGTAAAAGTAAAAAATACTTGTTAATATAAAATTCTTCTTTTGCTTCAATATAATTGTTACAATTTTATATATTGTATATTTCAGATAATATTATCCATGAGTGTTTTTCACGAGTGTCCTATGTGAGAGAAAATGACAAGCTAATTTTGAAAAGATGAGGAAGTCGATGGAAGAGACATCGTCAGGCATTGGTGGAGCAATCTTGGAATAAGTATCATTTTCTTATACTTAAAATTAATCGTTTTCTTAAAATTATTCTTGCTATTCTTTTTATCTCAATATATTAATGCGATTTATTTATTATTTTTTATTCTAGTCTTGATATTTTCGGGGGAGGCATTGTTATTAATATACAGTCAATTTTTTTAACTTTAATTTTTTGTACTCCTATACATAGAAAAGTAATTTTAACATTTTTAAATATTTTATTTTATTGATGGTAGTTGGTGATACATAAATGTATATTTAGTAGAAATGTTAAACAAAATTTTAAACTAAACAGTTTGACGTAAAAAAGGGGAGAGAAAAGTAAAATATCGATTTTTTTCCATACACACAATTTATTAATACAAATTTCACATAGAGATCAAATATAAATAACACGCAAACACGTCGCAGAATTAAGTGAACAAATATTAATCTTAATTTATTCAAATACTATAAATATTGTCTGACAAATGTATTAGAATACTTGTGAAAAAGCATTAACTTCTCACGAGAAATTACTTGTCAGGATATGTACAAAACGCGTGTACATTGCGCGTGATTATTTCTACACAATATCTATATTCTAAAAAACTATAGCTGCTACATTTAACAAAATTCTACATTTTTTAATGATGTGTCTTTCATGAATATTTTCTATGTGAAGATATGAAATTGAGTTAATAAATATATTGCATATAAGTCCCGCAACCATCCCCAGTATCAAATAGTAATTAAAAAAATAATGATACTGAACGATAATTCGACAAAAAAATTGGAAATTATTTACTTTTGCAAGTACATATCTTTATACATATGTATATATGTTTTTATTTCATATTTAGTGATAACGAAAGCTAGTCTGATAGAAATACACAATATTAGCAAAAATAAATAATCCCAATTTTCTAATAAAAATTTATTCTTGTACTCACACATTCGTCAATAATTATTCATAGATTCACCATCATAACTATTACTGACTAAAAATTGCGTAATGGCAGTTTGACAATAATTTATTCAAGACGACTGCTGAAGATCTATTATTAATCTTTAATCGAGATCTTCCGTAGCCATGTTGTTAAATGTCATTAAGTATTGTAAATTATTGGATAATACATATATAATATATTGCACTAGCAAAAATAACTTTTTGCACTAAAATAAGCAAAAAGTTCAATTAGAATATTATTTTAGGAATGTTTCATAATTTATAAAAAAATTGACGTCATACACACGTATTGTATATTAATTGCATTCATATAAATATCCAATTACTCTAACACATCTATTTATTTTAGCAATTCATCATCATCAATTTGCTAATATTGTAATTTGGCTAATTCTTACAGTACATTCAATTATTCCAATTTTTCATCAAGAATGTCAATTAATTTGAAAAATACATGCTCTCTATAGACATTGTTATGGCAAATTTGCAACTCGTATTTACTAAGAGTATAGAATATAAGGAATGTTATCAAGCAATCAAGAGAAGTGTAACATTCTGGCGGAAAGATTGAAATGTTCTATCGGGATTTGCCATCGATCGTTCCAGTCAATTTTGTTTTTGTAAGACAAATGCGAACATATTGGGAGACGTGTCATACGTTCGCATCTTCTGGAAACCGACCAATAAACAAAGTTTTCGGGACATTTATAGAGGTATCCCTGTAAATTGTTTTGGCTATCGCGTTTACACTTGTAAAAGGTATTACTGCAACCTTGTTGGTAAGGAAAATGTCCTTCTTGCGGACAAAGTTGATTTGACGATACCTTTACCTAAAATTGATAAAACATTTTGCAATAAATATTTTTGTTAATAAAAATTTATTTAGTTGATCGAAAATATGTACTTACGAGTGATGAAGCATGGTCTTCTAATCTTCTATAAAATCTGGCGCTTGTTCTGGTTCCCATGCATGATTGACTGCTTTCACTTTCGGGTAAACATTGAACCTTTTTCTCATCAAAAATAGTGTCTTCGGGACAGCTCAACACGAGAATCTTTATTTCCATGTTGCCTTCGGAAGAACATTGATAGAATAGATTACAATGTTTCGGATGTCTTCGGAAACCAGTGGGACAAACCAGAGTTATTTGCTCATCAGTTAAATTGCCTATAAGACAAGGTGTTGCGCCTCCTGGCTCTGCTGTTGTCGATTCTGATAATTCAGTCGTTGTTTGTTCTTGAGATTCTGTCGTGGATTGTTCAGTCGTTGATTGTTCTTGAGTTTCTGTAGACGGTTCTTTTGATTCTTCAGTTGTCGACTGTTCCTGGGATTCCGTAGACTGCATCTCAGTCGTAGACGTTCCGGATTCTGTAGAAGCGGCAGCTTCAGTTGTAGCTTCGCTACTCTGTTCAGTGCTAGCGGTTTCTGTAGTGTCAGTAGTTGATTCAGTAGTAGACTCTGTCATACTTTCGCTACTCTCTGGTATATTTGATGTTGTTGATTCTGTACTAGAAGCGGGAGCGTTTTCTTCTGAAGTGGTCTCTGTAGATGAAGTCGTTGTACCAATCTCTGTTGATGTGCTTGTACTCTCTTCTGTTTGCTGAGTGCTCTGTGTTACAGTAGTAGTTTCCATTGATGTTGATTGTTCAGACGTTCCGGATTGAGTTGTGGATTCTACATTGCTTGAAGTATTTCCAGTCGTACAGTCTCTTGTGGGATAAACAGATTCAGGATAATTACATACATTGATGCTGGGATCAAAAATAGTGCCTGGTGCGCAGTCGAAATGATAGACGTTGAAACCATTGCCATTATCGACGCAGCGATAGAATTTATCACACCTACTCGGATGCGGATAAAATCCTTCATTATTGCATATTATTGCATTGCTCGGTTTTTGTGTTGCACAATCTGGTGCATGTGACTCTGTAGATGAAGAAGATCCTTCATTTAATCCAGAAGTAGATTGAGATGAGGATTCGGACGAACTTTCCGTACTGGAACTTCCAGGCATTTGAGCCTCTTCAGGTGATTCTGAAGCAGGATTTTCGCTACTACTAATGGATGTAGTAGTACTTGTTGTTGATGACGAGTCTGTTTTGTCTGATTCAGTGGATGTTTCGGATGTAGTACTTTCAGTAGATATTGGAATTGAAGATGTAGTTTGACTAGAATCAGTAGTTGTGGAACTACTCATGGCAGGAAGTTCAGATGTAGGAGTACTGGAACCAAGGCCTTGATCGATTTCGTTACTATCTGTTGAACATGAAGCTACTTTATCAATATGATTACACGTTTGTATTAATTGATCCCATGCAGTGCCAGGACCGCATTCAAATTCATATTTTTGATATCCGGACTGGTCTTGAACACAACGATAGAATTTTTTGCAGTTATCATGATCCGGAAAGAAACCTTCTTTAGTACATTTGGAGTTTTCATTCTGAGGTGAAGTTGTTGTAGTATTATCAGGTGGTAAATATGAAACTGATTCAGATGTAGATCCAGATATTTCACTGGTAGTAGTCGAGGGTGGCAAATAAGATACAGATGTAGTGGTCATTTGGGATGCAGGAGGAACATAAGAAACAGATTCGGTAACAAGCATTGTTGAAGACGAGTATGTACTACTAGGTGGCAAATAAGAAGTTGACGTCGTCTGAGATGATGCAATAGGATTATTTGTAGTACTATCAGGTTGAGTTGAAGATTGTATCTCTGGTTTTGAAGATGTTGGGAAAGTCGAGCTTTCAGAAGATTCCGGTGGTAATTTGCTTGTATCTGGTCCAATGGTACTATTCACTTCATTCATCGATGTGCCGGGTTTGTCTGTAACTGCACCGTTTGCTTGATTATTGCAATGTGGTACAGCATAAGCATGATTGCAACTCTGAATAGACGAATCCCAGACGGTTCCAACGCCGCATTGAAAGTCGTATTTTATAAAGGAGGACATACCATTATCGACACATCGATAAAATTTGCGACAATCTTGTGGATCAGCGAAAAAGCCTTCTACTGTACAAATACCTAAAAACAAGATTTCATTTATACTAATAGTGAAAGTTTAATATACACATATACAGTGTTTTAAGTTATATTCGTTGACGGTTGATTACCAGATGAATTTGGGGAGTCTGGATTCCCAGGAGAGCCTGGACTACCCGGCGAACCTGGAGTGCCTGGACTGCCCGCAGAACCTGGAGTGCCTGGACTGCCCGCAGAACCTGGAGTGCCTGGAGAGCCCGGTGTTCCCGGATATCCCGGAGAACCTGGACTACCCGGAGAACCTGGAGAGCCCGGTGTTCCCGGATATCCCGGAGAACCTGGACTACCCGGAGAACCTGGACTACCCGGAGAACCTGGACTACCCGGAGAACCTGGAGAGCCCGGTCTACCCGGAGAACCTGGAGTGCCTGGAGAACCGGATGTTCCTGGATATCCTGGAGAGCCTGGACTACCAGACGAACCTGGAGTGCCTGGACTGCCCGCAGAACCTGGAGTGCCTGGACTGCCTGCAGAACCTGGAGTGCCTGGAGAGCCTGGTGTTCCCGGATATCCCGGAGAACCTGGACTACCTGGAGAACCTGGAGAGCCCGGTCTACCCGGCGAACCAGGAGTGCCTGGAGAACCGGGTGTTCCCGGGTATCCCGGAGAACCTGGACTACCCGGCGAACCTGGAGTGCCTGGAGAGCCGGGTGTTCCTGGATATCCCGGAGAGCCTGGACTACCAGGCGAACCTGGAGTTCCTGGACTGCCCGCAGAACCTGGAGTGCCTGGAGAGCCTGGTGTTCCCGGATATCCTGGAGAACCTGGACTACCTGGAGAGCCTGGAGAGCCTGGATTACCCGGCGAACCTGGAGTGCCTGGAGAGCCTGGACTACCAGGCGAACCTGGAGTGCCTGGAGAGCCCGGTGTTCCCGGATATCCCGGAGAACCTGGACTGCCCGGAGAACCTGGAGTACCTGGAGTACCTGGTGAACCTGGTGTTCCAGGATATCCTGGAGAACCTGGTCTACCCGGCGAACCTGGTTGGCCATTTGGATCGCCAGGTTGTCCTGGTTGGCCATTTGGATCTCCTGGTTGTCCTGGTTGGCCATTCGGATCTCCAGGTTGTCCTGGTTGGCCATTTGGATCTCCTGGTTGTCCTGGTTGGCCATTCGGATTTCCAGGTTGTCCTGGACTACCAATATCACCATTCCATTGTCCATTGTTATTTCCATTGTCACCGTTCCATTGTCCATTATTATCTCCACTTTCCAAGTTCTGCCTACAATCTTTCCTTGTAACAGCCCAAGCGTGATTACATGCTTGAATTTCTGGATCCCAAACAGTTCCTACGCCACATTTAAAATCGTATTTTGTAAACTTTTCATAACCATTGTTTACGCATCTGTAGAATTTTCTACAATCACATGTATCAGCTAAAAATCCTTCTTGTGTACATTTTTGGTATTCATTTTGACAATTAATAGTGTTATCTTCCGGTTCGCCTGTTGCTGGTCGATTTGTTAATGGTGGTAATATTGTTGTTTCTGGTTTTTTTATTGTTGTCGGAGCTTCAGTCGTGATTGTAGAGGGTTTAGTTATTGGAGACTGTATTATAGTTGATTGTGACGACACAGTTGGCCGTATTGTTGTTGTCCATATAGGAGGAGGGTCTTGTACATTTGAATCGAGTTCATTTTCGGAGCTGCCGCATTCAGGCCGACCACTATCTTCTGGATGCGTACAAATATCTCCCTTATCCTTCGAGAACACTGTACCTATTCCGCATTCAAATTTGAAGGTCGTCAGCGGGCTGCCGTTGCCCCAATCTACGCATCTATAATAAACTCTACAGTCATACGGATCGGGATGGTACCCCTCCTCTATACATTTAAAGGGAGTATTGCTTTGTCTGTATTGATCTTGATTATACTCGTAATAATCTGCAATTTAATAGGACCAATAAATAATTTAAGTTGACTTTTAGTTGACTAAATAATATCTTACAATTTTTAAATATTATTAAAAAATATATATTATATACTAATTTTGTGAATTAAACATATAATTTGTAAATTTTTTTTTAACAATCCAATTTATGGAAAATTTTTGAATGAATTAATATTAAGATAGAAAAGAGATTAAGTGATAAAAAGACCTTATATTTGTCTCAATTGGATTTTAATACTTATATATGTATGAATAACATTTCGGTGTGAATTTTTATCCATATCCGGTTCTGTTTTTTTTCGCAATAAATTATTTACAGCCTTTTAAGATATTGAGCATCAGTATCATTAAATTACTTGTTAATTTAATTTGTGATATTACAGTCGCAGTTTTAGTTTAAAATTGCATTTTAAAATCGAAAATTACTTCAGCGCTCAGTTATAGAACTGACTATATAATAAATTTACATTGAAATATTATTTAATATTCACAATGCTGTCTGATACCGTTTATTAAAACAAAAACATTCTTACCAGCTTTTACAAATCTTGTTATGAGCAGCGTCGTGAAAATGCTCAAAATGGATCGAACTTTCCACATTTTTTATATATATATATCCAACTTTATCTATAATAAAAAACATAATAAAGTTATTAAATATTATAAATAATATATATATAATTGTATATGTATATTATATTATAATAATATAAATTTCTTAAAATAAAGGAATGACTGACAATATTGTATCTCTCAAAGTACAAATTTTTGATAAAGAATTAAAGATTAATTTCGTAAGTTATTGAGCAAGTTATCATCATAGATCGTTTGATAAGTGAAAACTCTTTTCTATTAATTATCGATGAATAAAGAGTTTTTTAATTGAAAGTTTTTTCCCCTACTTTATAACAGTTTTATTAATCTTTTATTGTACCATAAGTAAGGCATGATCTGAATTTTTTAAATGAGCATATCTACGTTAACGAGTGACATGAAGAAAATTTGAATATGTGTCATATAATAAATATGACATATTCAAATTTTCTTCATATCATATTTATTATGTCTACATATTTATTCATTTTATTCGTTAACAGAACTATTACATTATTTTCATGTACATGTATGATATATGCATATATAAATATGTTATGTAGATGAAATCTAAGGAGCTGAATTTGGAAGAACAGTTTACAATAATTTTAATTTTGTGTTATTTCTATCTAATTAAATAAGAACATGAGTTTAGGTTTCAGAAGAAATGTTGATTGCTCTTTACAGTCAAACAATTTATAAGTCCAAACGTGTATGTTAACTTTATTTTGGCTATTGACCCTGTCGTTTCAAAGAACAGCTATTCACTTCTGTTTAACGATTTATCCGATAACGAAAGAGCATTTTAAAGCATGTTAAAGTTTCCATCAAAAAACGTCATCTGCACCTTATTCTTTCCACTACTTACAGCTCTATTGATTAAGTACCATATATATGCAGTTCGCCCGCGTGCACTGTTGTTTATTGAGATGGAAACTACGAGCGATAGTGAGGAACTGATTCTAAGATCTATGCAACAAGAAACATAAATGCTAGCATAAATCGCCATAAGCGATATAGAGATGATATAGAGATACAGTTTATTATTAATTATAAATTTTTTGATAAAAATGTTATTACCATTAAGATCTGAACAAAAGTAAAAAGTTTTATTACTGAAAAGAGGTATGCAGTAATACTCTTTATAGAAGATAATTTAAACCTGTTTCTATCTCGCGCGTTTAATGATCTTTTCTTTTTATCTAATGAAAAAAATATTATTACATGACAACCATGTAACACATCTACTACGTGGATGCACTTCTTGCAGATAAGTATCTATTACTCAATCATTACGGCACATTCAGATTGTGAATTCATTATCAGTGTCAATCGTGGCGTTACAAACTTTGTTTCACGCAATTTGTTTATTTACGTATCAACTTTTTATAATCTTTAGAACACGTTTAACAGCGTATTTAATATTAAACTTGATCGTTTGAGATTTCACGAAAGTATTTGTTTTTTTAATATAAAGATTAAATTTTCTTTATTTTTGACATGATTGGAGATAAGATATATAATATATTTAAATATACTCTCTACACACACAGCCGATGCAGCTGATATTTTGTTAAATTACTACATTAAATTCGTGTGAATAACCTATATTATAAAACGGTACGCTTGGAGAAATTTCTGCAGCGTTGAATGAAACATTTTATGGCACGATGTTGTATAGGCTCCGTTTACACGTTGATCGTTCGCTGAATGCTAATCAAGATTATTCCACGTGGTTATTGCTTTCAATCACAGGCGTGTTTACGATTAGAGCATGCAATCTATTTTATATGCTGGACATCAATGCTAGTGAATGCAAAATAAATAATAGATTAGAAAAAACATCAATAGACCTTAACCGCGCTTAGTTTTATATATACATATAACATTTGCTCTGTGATACATATCTATTAAATGCAAATTCCAAAGAAAATAAGCAAAGTTTTGCTTAATCGAAAAAGAAATTTTTATTTGCCAGTTATAATTTTTAAACTCGGTTACGTGATTTTTTTTACGGAGAAATCGTGTTTTGTAATACGAGTAATTACACGCCCTTTGGCAATAATTTATGTATTTTAGTTTAAGTAGTTTAGTTTTGTCATTTGCGACTGCACCGTGCGTTTATACCTTATTTATCTCTTTTATAGGCAATTAACGTTGTGCGAGATTCCACGTTGTCTATCGTAAAGTATTGCAGATACATTTTGTTGCGCGGCGCACCGCTGCATGCATAAAGCATAATGAGGAACTGACAATATTGTATCTCTCAAAGTACAAATTTTTGATAAAGAATTAAAGATTAATTTCGTAAGTTATTGAGCAAGTTATCATCATAGATCGTTTGATAAGTGAAAACTCTTTTCTATTAATTATCGATGAATAAAGAGTTTTTTAATTGAAAGTTTTTTCCCCTACTTTATAACAGTTTTATTAATCTTTTATTGTACCATAAGTAAGGCATGATCTGAATTTTTTAAATGAGCATATCTACGTTAACGAGTGACATGAAGAAAATTTGAATATGTGTCATATAATAAATATGACATATTCAAATTTTCTTCATATCATATTTATTATGTCTACATATTTATTCATTTTATTCGTTAACAGAACTATTACATTATTTTCATGTACATGTATGATATATGCATATATAAATATGTTATGTAGATGAAATCTAAGGAGCTGAATTTGGAAGAACAGTTTACAATAATTTTAATTTTGTGTTATTTCTATCTAATTAAATAAGAACATGAGTTTAGGTTTCAGAAGAAATGTTGATTGCTCTTTACAGTCAAACAATTTATAAGTCCAAACGTGTATGTTAACTTTATTTTGGCTATTGACCCTGTCGTTTCAAAGAACAGCTATTCACTTCTGTTTAACGATTTATCCGATAACGAAAGAGCATTTTAAAGCATGTTAAAGTTTCCATCAAAAAACGTCATCTGCACCTTATTCTTTCCACTACTTACAGCTCTATTGATTAAGTACCATATATATGCAGTTCGCCCGCGTGCACTGTTGTTTATTGAGATGGAAACTACGAGCGATAGTGAGGAACTGATTCTAAGATCTATGCAACAAGAAACATAAATGCTAGCATAAATCGCCATAAGCGATATAGAGATGATATAGAGATACAGTTTATTATTAATTATAAATTTTTTGATAAAAATGTTATTACCATTAAGATCTGAACAAAAGTAAAAAGTTTTATTACTGAAAAGAGGTATGCAGTAATACTCTTTATAGAAGATAATTTAAACCTGTTTCTATCTCGCGCGTTTAATGATCTTTTCTTTTTATCTAATGAAAAAAATATTATTACATGACAACCATGTAACACATCTACTACGTGGATGCACTTCTTGCAGATAAGTATCTATTACTCAATCATTACGGCACATTCAGATTGTGAATTCATTATCAGTGTCAATCGTGGCGTTACAAACTTTGTTTCACGCAATTTGTTTATTTACGTATCAACTTTTTATAATCTTTAGAACACGTTTAACAGCGTATTTAATATTAAACTTGATCGTTTGAGATTTCACGAAAGTATTTGTTTTTTTAATATAAAGATTAAATTTTCTTTATTTTTGACATGATTGGAGATAAGATATATAATATATTTAAATATACTCTCTACACACACAGCCGATGCAGCTGATATTTTGTTAAATTACTACATTAAATTCGTGTGAATAACCTATATTATAAAACGGTACGCTTGGAGAAATTTCTGCAGCGTTGAATGAAACATTTTATGGCACGATGTTGTATAGGCTCCGTTTACACGTTGATCGTTCGCTGAATGCTAATCAAGATTATTCCACGTGGTTATTGCTTTCAATCACAGGCGTGTTTACGATTAGAGCATGCAATCTATTTTATATGCTGGACATCAATGCTAGTGAATGCAAAATAAATAATAGATTAGAAAAAACATCAATAGACCTTAACCGCGCTTAGTTTTATATATACATATAACATTTGCTCTGTGATACATATCTATTAAATGCAAATTCCAAAGAAAATAAGCAAAGTTTTGCTTAATCGAAAAAGAAATTTTTATTTGCCAGTTATAATTTTTAAACTCGGTTACGTGATTTTTTTTACGGAGAAATCGTGTTTTGTAATACGAGTAATTACACGCCCTTTGGCAATAATTTATGTATTTTAGTTTAAGTAGTTTAGTTTTGTCATTTGCGACTGCACCGTGCGTTTATACCTTATTTATCTCTTTTATAGGCAATTAACGTTGTGCGAGATTCCACGTTGTCTATCGTAAAGTATTGCAGATACATTTTGTTGCGCGGCGCACCGCTGCATGCATAAAGCATAATGAGGAGTTGTTCAGCTGTTACTATCGTTTACTATCAAAGTGTAAACGGATATCCTAAGCTGCGGATATAAATGCTGGACGGTTCGAAGGTGCGCGCAAATAATGATGGGCTGTTAAGAGGGTAGCACGGCTTATTTATAAACCGTTTCAAACAAGTCTACCCCTGCTGTTGCTGTTGTTGCTGCTGTTGTTGCTACTTCGAGGAATTAAACCTAAACGAACATGCAGCCTCGGACGCGTTTCAAGGACAACATGTCCAGCGCATCTCCGCGGTTTGTCGTGCAATTAACCCGCCCTCCGCCGATGGATATCTCGACTGGCAAGAATCGACATCGTTGAATTAACTGGCTTCCTTCCCCGCCCCTCCTCTTTCTCTCTCTCTTTCATGCGGTGCAATGTCGATAGAATTATATATATATATATATATATATATATATAGAGTCTTTCATAATGCTCAAGCATGCAAATACGTGAAACTATTTATTTAATTATTACTCATGTATTACTATTCAAGAATTAACATGTCATAGTAAAATGCTATTTTCGATCACATAAAGTAATCCTGATGCAATTGGCCTTCCAGTTTGTTTGCCTTTACTAATATATACTGACATTAGTATATGTATCCTCACAGCGATAAAACTCGATTTAAATATAAATCGAATCATTATTGCGTTTCTTATGATTGGAGCGTTTTAAAGTGGAAAAATTGGTGATAACACTCTCCAGTACCTATATAAAACGTACCACATCATTAAGAGTTTATTAATAATTATTATAATGTATACGCATATTTAAATTGTATCTCTATGATATACAGATAAAGGGAGTTTGTGATCGAAGATGCAGAAATCAAATGCTTATCACGAGTTGAATGTTCGCGATAGGTATGTTTGACTTCTGTATCTTCGATCAAGCACAAAAGCTTTACCGTGCTTATTCAAACACATATTTATATTATGACTCTTGATATTTATCAGTTTAGAAAGTTTCAAATTTGACAGAAAAGAATAAAATAAATTGAATATAAATAATAATTAGCTTATTTGTAGATCATCTGTAAAAAATCAAATTGAGGCATTACAAACCTAAGTGCGATAAAGAAATGCAAAACAGAAATGTGTACTTTTTTTTAAACGTTTACTAGCGAAAATATCTTTATCATCTTTAAAAGAGGTCTTTAGAAAAAATTACATAATAATTTTCAGGTTGCACATTAACTTTGTAATTATCGACAGTTATTGCGCATCTCTTCTTCTACTTCTTTTATTCATTCTTTAAAGATTTAACGGTATACTGTTTAAATGAAAATGATGAAGGACGCAAGGAATTTATTAGTTTGGATGATCGATTGTACATTGCCGATAATCTAATTGTGGTTGAGCGTCGCTCAATATCGTTATTAACAACCATACAAACAAGTTTGACGAGTTTGAGATCGCCCCGTTAAAGGCAATGAATTATTATTTGACTTATCATTTGCCAGAAAGATTGATGATAAGATTGCAAGGGGAGAAAGAGAAGAGAGGGGGAGGACTTTTTATAAAATGACGAAAGTATATAATTATGTACTTTGCACGACTTTTACATTATAAGAAACTACTCTTTTCTTTAATGTATACACAGTACACCGTTAATTTACATGAAGATTCCTAAAAATTAATTATTATTATAAATTAATTCTAAATCTGATATAAGGTTCAAAATATAATTACTTATAGAATTACATTTTTGAATTGCGCAATATGTATAGATGCTTTTTTGATTTTATTTCAAAGACAATTCTTTTCAATTCGAGTAACTTGACGCGTGAAACGAAGCTTGGCCTCGAATTAAAAACGATTATTGGAATTCTCGACACAGATGCTTGTTAATTGCTTTGAAAATGTTTTAAGAAATAGTAATCTATAGTTAACCTTGTCGCCAAACATCGCTGATAACACCGTAATAATAGAAAATTGGCAGAAAATGTAAGTGTATATTTCTCGATCCTTGAGTCCGTACGTTCTTTGCGCGGTCGACGTTCGATTTGATTCATCGCAAACATTTTTTTATGGATAATGAAGGATAAGTGGCATGCGATTATTATTTTTTATTTAGAACAGTCGAAGGACATGGCAATAATATTACATCAAATGTTCGTAATGGAAAATTAGCTTTTCGAAATTGTTATAATAAATCGCTTTAGCAAATATATAAAATTTGCATTGGAAAATTTTTGAAATCCATGGTCAGAATTACAACTTGTGTGATTCGCATTCGAACAGAAGCAAAAGCTAACCGAGACACAATCTGTTACACCGTGACGAAGAAAATAGCAATATCTCAGTCTGCAAGCGATGATGCGGTACAGTGAACCTGAGCTGTTATGATAGCATGCGTACGGCCTACAAGTGCAACCTTGCCGTTGAAAGTAGCAAGGTCGTTTCTTCTCCCGCCAATTCCACTTTTGCCCTCTCTACCGATATGTATACTGTGTACAGTGGCGTCGGAATAATGAGAAGTCATACAGAATCCGAAACATCGAAATAAATTGTAACAATTATTAAAAGAACATTCGCTAAATATTTATATAAAACAAGTAAAAAAGGATTTACTCGTATATTATATATTTTTGTTTACATCAGTTTATTTGTTATATAACATAATCTTTACGAAAATGTAAAATACTTTTAATTTGCACTATACGTTTTAGGGAAATTAATGTAAATTTTTAAATATATAACTAATGTATGTAATATATATTATATGAATTATATAGTTGGCTGTTACATATGCAATTAGTACTTTTATTAAGTGAAAAATTTTCATTTGTAAGTGCAATATAAACTTGTCGTTAAATTAATGCGCGTAACATAATATTATAAAAATTTACATGACACGTTCGTCAACTGTACATCGTGAATCTCTCTCTTCGTGGTTAGCAACATCATCCAAACTACCCTTACAGTGTGACACGTCACTATTAAAGGAATGCAAATTGCATACGTCTTTTCTTGATTCCTCAGCTTCTACCATCCTCTCTGCGTCTTTTTTCAATGTCCCCTTCATTTGCTACTACAATCATCCCGTAGGTATCCCGTGTAGATCTATCATGCGCCATGCGTAAATCCGTCACTGACATTAACTCCGCGTGTAAGGTTCAAGGCTGTTTGGTATACAAACCACATATCTCTAAGAAAATGAGAAAGCTGCAGGTGTGAATTACGTAGACATAAATAGAGCATAATTACTATAGCCGTAGTGAATCAATGTAATCGGCATGTTCATAGTAAGAACCTTGTTTGGTGCAATTAATCACATTGAGTTGCGTATAACATAGCTGGAAATTTATATGCACATGATGTAAAATTGATTCTTTTTTAAACAATAATTGATAATACCATGTATATATGGATAAATCATGTTTGATATTTAAATGTGCATTTATTTTTTTATTGTAATTTCTAATTTTTATCGAATTTTATAGAATCAAAAATATTACATTCTGATCAATATATTGTATATAAATATAATTGTAGACCGTATGGATGATAATAATCGGCAAGATTTTACTGAATATCTTTTTCTATATACAGAATATGATTAAACAAGCACCGTGAGTCCATTTCGGATTTTCCCTTCCGGCAATTTTTGCCTTCCATTTTGGAATAATTGCGCAAGGTTGAACTCTCTGGAAACGTTGCACATTAAAATATTGTTAATAATGGCAACATTCCTTGTGTATGACGTAAGAAAGAAAATTTTTATAATTACGCGTTTTCTTTCGCAAAGATTGTTCTTTATAACAACAAGTTTTCAAAGGGTCTTTTTATATTGATTTCTTATTTATAAATAATGTGATAACTATTTTTATATTATGTTAATATTAAAAATTGTTTATTTTTAGAATTTTTTTACTTAATTGTAAAAAGTGTATAATAAGAAATATAGAGTGAATCACGTGATTTTTTCTTTTCTTAATGATATTAAAAAAAAAGTAGTCTGATTCCCAAAATATTATATATCAATCGATATAATGTTTTGCGAGTAAGATTACTCTTTATCATTAAAAGAGGTAAAACAAGTTACGCGATTCAATTTACATTTTTTTATAGTAACAATTGTGTACTGTAATATTTTCATATTCCATACATATATCTAATACACTTTTCATATTCATTCTAATCATTTCGTATAACAAACATTTATTTACTATACGTGCAATTTTTAAGCACACTTTGTACAGCAATAATTAAGTAATGCGTTTCAATTTGCAGGATCAAATCCCATATGATTGGCTTAATACTTACACAGTGCACGTGCGGTGTTTCTTTATGATACATCAGACCGAAATTAATTTTAAGACCGGTATCATTTAAGGCTGTTGCCGTCTACAGATTACGAAATGCTACACAAGCGTACATAATGCATTATGCGCCCGCGAGCGAGCCTGTTTATTTCTTGGCCGATCGGTTATTTCAATGCCAAGATCGAACGAAGGATTGATCGGCCGAGTGCTCGAGCCGAGCATACGAAGCGCGGAATGTCGAGCCAAATACAGCAGCCGTTCAGGTCGTGACGCGAATTCGCGATCAAGCGGGGAATATTTCGGCAGCGGTCATTTACATTGTGGGCATGTTACGAGTATTGTAAAACCCGCTTGTGACCGGGTGAAACAGTTACGTGATGACCAGTGTCGTGACCATATATAACGATTACACGCTCGACATTGATCTTCGACCAGCTCCGAAGACTTTTTATTATACTAAATGCCAACAGTATTTTTTTCATGTCAATTTTAAGACATTAAAATATAATTATAAAAAGTATGAGCTACGAATAAAAGCTATTGCATCAAGTATTCATGGTTTAAGTTTTTACGTGTACATTAATTAGATGATATCAGATAATTTCACGGTGGTAATTATTAATAGGAGGGTTTCATTTAAATTGCTGTTTTCATATTTTATTACCGCAATAAATACAATCGCATTTAATTATACGTTTAAGACGTAAAATAGTAAGCGATCGTTATGTATTGACACTTTAACTAGTTTAATGGAATCGTAATGGCTATTTATTACAGATAACTATCGAAAACGAGATGTCCATTATACATATAACGTGTTTAATTTCATTAATAAAGTAGCTTCGGTTTAAATTATGAGACTTCTGATACTTTTGTTGTATAAGGAAAAATTTCACGTTTACAAAAATCTAACTATGTTTAACGCAATAATTATGCAAATTATTTTAGTATTAAAAAAATTGGAAACATATATTTGAGGAACTTAATGCATCACTTAGTTATCAATTATCGACACCAACGCATTGAACCGACCTCCGTTATCTGATGCATCATAATCACTATGTATTTATGAGGCTGCTTAAATTTTCGGCCAGTAACGCCTCGGACGTCGAAATTTATGCTAATCACTTCCCTCTAAGGCCTTCGTTAAATATCCGCCAATCTACTTCCCAAGGAAGCGAAGAAATACCGGACGATATTTCTACGAAGTTTCAGAACTGCAGACAATAAATTGTATATTTGCGTGACCACTTATGATGATTCCGAAATATTATACCATAAATTAACTTCAAACGAGATTTATTCTTTTAATTATTTAAACGCAAGACATTTATTCATTGGCCGGTGTCTTTCGCACATATGCAACCCCCTACAGATTAATGATCTAATCACTTTTCAGTTTTCATTAATGAATACAAAACTTGCGCAAATTTAAAACAAATGTACACACATCTATAATTCTCTCATTTAATTTTTCGCACATCTGCAATTCCCTGGAAATTAATGATCCAATCACTTTTCTCTAATAAATACATTTCAAACTTTATACAAATTTAAAAAAAATACACAATCTACACAACTTACATTTAAAAAAAAAGACCTAACTCATTGCCAAACCAAAAATTACAGAAGCGTTGATTTCCATTCATCATTTTATATATACAAATATATGAAAAAGAAACATGTGAACTTACGTTTCGATGCATTCAGCAAAGAATTCCGTCGTTTGTTAGTCGTCCGCGTTCGTCATCTCGCAAATTCTTCTGTTTTCTTTGAATCCTCGTTGCTTCGGAAATTCGCGTGGAGCGTGAGTGGCTGGCTGGCTTCATAAACTTTTTACTAACTATTCTGAAAATTGGTTGCTGATCGTGGCACGTTCCCGAGAGGGAGTAAGTCCTGAGGACGCGGATGGCTCCTACTTATAAAGACTTGGCCAAGACTTGACTCTCCAATTGGCTTGCCGGTGTGCGTGGAGCACCAACACGCGTGTGTATATGCACGCGAGAAGGAATAGTGGTTGCGTGCAGGTGTGGAAGGGGGCACACAAACCGTGTTCCGATCGTTACACGCTCGATGTTACACATTACACCCGAGAACCGATACCGTCCAGGAATTCGCACCTCTTCACCGGAGAATGCGACACTGTCGAGTTCTCCGTTCAATCGCATTTCTCGGAGTCAAGCTAGTTATCGCTGCATAGAATTAGCGTGAGCGCTCTCTCTCTCTCTCTCTCTCTCTCTCTCTCATGTATGAAAAACAAAAAGTTATACGGATAATTGCGTTCCTCAATTCTTCTTGATTATCACCTTTTAGCAAAAAATGTCATTCAATTGAAACGATGCTTTAATTCTTTTTATATTTATTTATATATGTATAGACACACACATACACATTTCAAGTATTTTAACGTTATTCAGTTGCAACAAGTATAATTATATAAAGTACTTATACTTCTTGTGTGTAGCAAGAAGTCTATCTAATAGCATTTCTTTTTAAGGTCAGTATTAGCAGTGGTACTTTTGTACTATTTTGTGCTAGAGATAATTATCAATTAAGGAATAATTGTACAGAGCAGGTTTCATTTGTTCGCGAAGACTTCGATACTGATAAAAGCTGAGTCGAGCGCAACCCAAGATTTACGCGAGGGGAACCATCGTCATTGTGGCCGCTATTCACGATCTCGTGAAAAACGGATCTGAAAGCAAGTTGAAGATATAGCGTGTCGACGGAAAGTATAAAGCCATCCAAGCCATTGTAGCATCCAAGATCGAGTTATGTAGACCATCGCGACTCTTCTGTTTCTCAACCTTGATCGCATAGGATGCACCTCTTGTCTTGTGCCAACCCGTGCGTGTATGTTTTTTCTCACCATGTCGCGGCATCGATACGATTTTCCCTGTCGGACCGACTCGTGGAAACAGGTTCCACTATTTATATCCGTAATGAATCTGATAAAGAGATGTTAAAAAGTGAATTAGAAGAAGCTACGCTGATTGCAATGTGTAAAGATCCCTGCAGAGAATCCTCGTAAATCAATAAGATTTTTTTAATGTTTGCACATTCACTATAAATATCTAATGCTGCCTTTATAAAAATGTCTTCATACTTATCCATAAATATACTTAAACATAATAAAAAGGAACAAAACAATAAATGTAAGTGTGATGTACAAATCGTATATAATCCATAAATTTAACAAAATTTATCATGACAAATTTTATTTTTAATAAAACTTTATTTATTAATTCTTACAAAATCTAAAATTGTTTAGATAAGTGTGATACTAATATCTATTCTCTAACAACAATTTTTATTATCTACATTATACAATATCTGATTAACGAGATAATGACGAAATAAAGAAAGAACAATATATTTTACGACTCTACCAGTCTAATGTATTTATGAGAAGATACAAAGAGTTTTGAATTATAAAAGAACGATATTACTATTTATAAGCTATCATCTGTAGCAATATAATTTTTTTTATCAAGGTCAGTCGTTACGAAATTACAGATGACGTCGATGACGGTCACTGCTCCGACGCGGTTCGACGAACTCCGTGTAACAGGATGCTGCAAAAATTATAAGAATCGACTATGAAAATATGACGTACGAGCGTGAAAAAAATTACAATGGAGGCGAAAACGTTCGATCCATGACGAGATCGAGCGACGATTATCAGTGATAATCGATGACTGTTCGAATGCTTCATGGGAGTCCTAACTTAGTAACGAAGAATCCTATGGGAATGTCTACGACACACGCTCGCTCATTTATTTTCCATCTATCCCATACAAAGGTTCTCGAGGACAACTAGCAGCAGCAGCAGCAGCAACGTTGAACTTGCCGGTTGTCGCAGCTTCCGCAGATTCTTCAGTGTTGTCCCTGCAGTCTGGATTTCTTTCGGTTGATTTCTTTTGTCATCTCTATTTAGAATTCTCTTTAATATTTATTTTGTTATTGCCATTGCTAGTTTTTAGACGTCGACTGTACGAAATAAATTTGTATTGATATTCAGACTTTTTAATAATTTAAATTTTGATAATTTAACTCTCTCTCTCTGTTCAAACTGAATTTGAATACATTGATAAAATAAAATTGAATAATATATTATGAGAACAAACGATAATTTACGTTTTTTTAATTTTATTCTTTTTATATCGAAACTATTTGAACAATTAATCTTAAAAATCCATATGATTATTGGTTTTGTTCAAACTATTTTAAAACTCAAATGTTTCTATTTAAAATCATTCAAATTTTGTTTGTTCACAGGATCTGCATAAATTTTTTTCAAATCTGCTTTGTAAAGCGACATAAAATATTTTACGTGAAAATCATATTTTTTGCATATTTTATTTATAAAATATTGTATGTAATTATAATTACCATAATATTTATTTAATGCAATATTTGTATTTTGCTGCACATACTTTTTTAAAAACTTGATACCTTCTTCTGAAACATTATGTAGGGCCAAACTGCACTTGTACATGTACGAACTAAACGTATGTACTGAAAGGGAGTACAATAGATCGTACTTCAAGGTACGTTCGCCATAAATGTTCTGAGGAAAAATCCCGAGGCTATGGATCGTGGGTTGGGACATGCATGATCTTCGTCTCGTTGCAGGGTTCCCGAAGAAAGAAACCATTCTACAAGAAGGATTCTGAATTAACGAGCCGTGGAATAAAGCGCGGAAGTCCAGGCTCATCCATGATTTATTCGTTCATGAAGACAAGCACGCAATTCACCTGTCACCGCAAGTCTTTTATTTTTAGCGTATATACTAATGCCAACTAAGTATAATATGATGCGAACATTGCGAACGGTGATACCTTCATTGCTACTTCTCGTTTATATTGCTTTTCTTTCCGCGCTTGCGCAGTACTCGACTTGAGAACAAATTTCTCTTTACTTGGTTAAAAATTCTAAATTAAAAACTATTTATTAAAATTTATTTGGCGAATAAAAGCCGCATCATTAAGTACAATGCTCTCAATTACTTTATGAATGAACCTTATCTGCCTTTATAATTACTGATAACGTGTCGATTCGATAATTTATCAATGCTCAATTACCGTTTACATTACTCGACGACTGTGTAATCGTTAAGTTCGAAGGCAGTGATTTAAGTATACAATGATGCTAGTCATTAAGAAGACCAAAAGGGTTTAGTCAGACACGCACCACATATGTATTTAAAAGATTGACTATCCTGTCGACATGCGAATACATAGGTACAAGTAGAGGCCGATGATTTATGAGTTACGGAGATCTCAAGCTACCTTTAATATTCCAAGTATTTTCGCATGCTCGTCTTATATATTTCTATATGATATACAGTTATTAAGCATACACATACAGACAGACACACACATTTGAAATTAAGTATATATACTGCACGAGCTCTTAATATAATTCTTCATTTTGCAAATTTAATTTGTACACCCCTATTGTGTTAAATGTGATAACTTGCAGTTTATTTACTCCCATTTCTCATATACAATGCAAAGAAACTCGATCTGCAAAGATTAAAGAAAAATCAATGTAAAATCTGCTCATAAAAAAAGTTAAAAGTTCATTGAAAAACATATCGCAAAAGTCGAATATAATGGAGCGATTCATCGAATTTAAATGGAATGTAATACGTATCGATTATGTTTGTTTTTTATTTATTTATCGTTATATACCTATATATATCAAACATTTTAAATCAAAAAAGGATACTTGTAATAGCAAATTTTCTTTGGTAGAGCAATCAGACGAAATTGGCGAGAGTGATGAAAAAAAAGGTCGATGTGCGTAATAAGAGATACATCGTATTACATACACGCAACGACGAAGCGTCATAAAGATCATTCCGCTTCTTTCGCGGTTTTTTAGCCGAACATCGATGTCACGAACGAAAAAAAAGGAAGAAGAAAGAGAAGCGGAGAGCAGCGGCCGTGGTTGGAAGGCTTCGGTATACCGGGTACCTTAGCGGCTTATAAATAACCGGCGCGCCTCTTTGCGTCCCTTCGCGCGCTTTTCTTCTCCTCCTCTCTTTCTCTCGCGCGATCCGTACGTAGGGTACCTCCGACGCACGAGTTTTTGCGTTCAGAGACCCCGTAATTCAGGTTCCCTCGCACGTACGCCATGCGCAACGCAAAGGTAATTAACGTCGGTGTTGAGAAAACCGCCGACCGCCGCCGTGCCGCGCCGGTTTTGTCCGACAAAAAGAGCACCGAGAATTTTGGTGTTGATTCTCCGGGTTGCTTTTTACGCGCGCGCAAGTAACGACACGTTGTTCGACTTGCGTTGTACGAAAGCGTAACACATTACTCTGATGCATGTGATACGAAAAGTGTTTCTCGGTACCGCGAAAAAACGAAGAGTGTGATGCTCGGGCGGACCGGTAGTTATGGACCACACGAATTCATTAGGACGATGATTATTTATTGCCGTGGCGAAAGGAACGAGAAAACACATCTCTCTAATCTCTGAGAGCCCAAGCCCTTATTAGAAAAATCTATCACCTGTCAAGTAATTATACATCGACCATATGTTCTTTTATTCTTTGTATTATATTTAAAAAATACACATCGAAGTTAGTTGCAATTTGAATGTTTATTGATTGCGCGACATGGTATAGAAAAGATTAAATAATTATGTAAAAGATTATCCACGATAAAAAATGAATTAATAAGTTAAAAATAAGACAATTAGCTAAACTAAATTTTGTGTTGATAATTCAAATGAAATCACGTAAATCTAATTTTACGTATTTTTCACAAACGTTTCAACCTGTAATCAGGTCATCTCCAGTACGATGGTCGTGGTAATTTACATATTTACAAAGTAAAAGCAGAATAAAAATAAATACAAATAATAACGGTTCAATCGCTCGTATGTCGATTAAGATTTAAAAGTTGTTATATTAAAGCTTATCAAAGAATACAAATTCTATTTCGTGACTCTCAAGTGGAAAGAACAATTTCGCTGAAATATTTCAGAATTTATCCGAAGATAAATCCGAAAATAATTTTGTTGGATCATCAAAATAATTATACAAAATAATTATGTAGGATGCTCAAGTAATGCCGCAAAGTTTTGATATTCTAATAGTCAGTTTGGGAGGAGTGCTACATAATTATTCCGATTATCTAACAAAATTATATTCACATAATTTTTAGATATTTTAGCAATATCGTTCTTTTCGGAATTATAAGCATTGTGTCATCAGTTATCGTGATTGTTATCAATTGTTATATTGAAAATCCGATACTGAAAAGATTTGATACTTTGTTTATTTCTTACTTTAATAAATTAAGTTTTCAGACAGATTTAGCAGCAAACATGTTTACGAGGTACGCTAATTTGTCACCTTAATGATCCTACGTAAAATATGTAAATGATAGCGAGGCATCGAGCATTATAATACTTTTGGGACAACGGACCGCTAATCAGTATTTTCGACAAGACCACACCGTGGATATATACGGTGGCAATAATATAACTCATCCCGTTTAAAGTGTTGCCCATGTCTGGTTTACCGCTATTTAACACGATATCGATCATCTTCGAGAGGAGATCAATTTGAAAAGAGCCGTGAGCGAAAAAGGGCTATTCCGTGGGTCCCTGATGCGGCATTGACGAAAGAACTAGCAGATGTAACTTGCTTTTAATATGTGTATAATTATACAGCGAAAGGTCTATTCGAGATAAAAAATACAATAGGTAATTACTAGATTCATCAAAGAGAAAGGCAAGGATCAAGTCGAGACGTATATCTTGATAAGATAATTGCGAAGATTTGAAAAAAAAAATTGCTAAGTAACGTCATATTATTTTTAGGAATTTTGATAAAAAATATTAAAATTAATAAAGCATAACTCTGCAAGGTACTGTTTTACTGAATTTTTAGATGTGATCATGTTATACAATTAGTATTTGTATTTTGTACTATTTACAAAAGTTTATGGTTCTGCTAAGTATTTTATACAACTTTTGAAATGATATTATCAAGATCAGAAATTAATATTTTTATAGGTTAAATTTTACATTAATAGTGTAATTTATACGCAAACATTTTTTAATTTGCATATCGTATTGTAAACATCGTATCCGAATTTCTAATTAATACGCTACTATGAACTATCATTTCAGAGAAGAGAGAAAATAAACAGACCGTGTGCCGCACTTTTGTACGTTATTTCGAGATAATTTTTCTAAAATTCTATAATATATATATTGTAAAATATTTAAAAATATTACTTTAAATTGTCACATATTTGTTTTGTATTATTTATTTGAATTATTTCAATGTGTTTATACCGCGACGTTATTGTAATGCGTAGAGGAAAAGCGTTTTCCCGCTCAAGTACCGTTGGAAAATTTAGATAAGAAAGTCTCGTACTTCTAACGGATCTTGCAAAAAGAAAAAATCTATCTACCCACACAAGGCAAAAACAGCAACTATAGTTGATTCTTATAGCGGTCGTGGAATCAACCGTAAAAGTGTCACTGATCGATTCCAGAGGATGACGCTGCTCTGTTCATTTATTCCGCGCACAACGAAGCGTCCTGCTTGAAAGATTCATTCAGCATTCTCGACATTTTTTCTCGATAGCCCAACGGAATCGGCAACGCAGTAGTCCGCCCATCTTTTTCTATTCTCAATACTGATCTAAAGTTTTAAGAGTATCACTTATGTACTACATATCGACATAAATCCACACCTAAGTTTCAGTTTGTAACCGTCAACCGATTTTTCGATAAAGCTTAGCTATTGTTATTGTAAATTACCGAACTTGACCACGAACCCATCTTCCAGTCGCTTTTCGACGTTCACAATCATTTTGCCCTTGCCGGTTTTTTTCTTTACAACCGATTACAACTAAAACCGATAATCATACAAGGTCGTTTGTCTCGGTATTGTTCTTGCTCTCCCAGGTTTTCTGCGCTTCCTCAGAATCATCTTCGTACCATTTCCCGCATCCTTTGTTCGGCTTCTCGTTCGATCCATCGAATCCAAGGACGAAACTGAATCATAGCTTCGTGTCGGCTATCATTAACTGTCTATAAAATTCTGTTCATCGCACTTATGTCTTACGACCGTCTCTTCAAGAGGATTATCGGTAAGGACCGCGTACGGTACGACTTTTTTTTTTTCTAATAGTCCGAATTGTTTTCTTGAGAAACTCTTGACATTTATGGTCACTGGAAATCTTTATTTTTGTTGTAAGTAAGATATATTAGAATAAGCTGCGGCAGGTGAGACGTTCAGAAATGGTAGTGAAATGTGAGACAACTGTACCTAACAGACAACCCATAAAATTCAATAACTATAATTATATCGACCTGCCATTATGACGTAATAATACTTTATTTAAAAAGCGTATTTATATATTAATATATGAATATGATACATAAGTAATTTTAGCACCAAATATTTCTATAGTAATATGTCTTTAGGATGAAACGATATTTTCAGAACGACGTCGATACACATTTATACCACCTTATCAAATCCAGTTTGTGTACGTGTATGGCGATATTATTAAAGACACGCTCATCCTTGACCCAGAAAAAGACTGGATTTCGTGAGCAAAATCATTATTGCTGCTGACAGCGGTACGTTAGTATTTCACGGATCAAATTAATCGAGATATATCTCAATAACCGCTTTGCATATATTTTTTCTGGAATTTCGGTACATCTTCCTTTTTATTAATCTTTTAAATATGTATTATGTGTCGTAGACCTCAATGTACACGATTTTTTGTTATAAGTTTTTTACATAGCAATTGATATAATAAACAATATCATAATAATATAACAAATAAATTATGTATATAATAACATAATAATAAGAAGACAACAAATAAAAGGTCATCTTGTTTATTGTATGTGTTCAACAAGAATCGAGAAAATATGCGTGCAGACACTTTTTTTATTTTTGTTACGTCAAACTTATTCAATGATGCGAATATTCCGACCGGACGTTTCCTTCGAAATTATTTAACGAACAAAGTATAACGGCACCTTTACAAAAGAATTTAAAGAAGACATTATCATTTTCGGATATCATAATGGAATCACGCCGATTTATATTTGCGACGACGAGTGTAAGTAATTACAGTGTTTTTCATTGAAGATGCAATGAGGTAAAGTTATTTTTTAATAAAAAAATAATCGATCTAAAGATGATTAATATCACAATATTACATTTTGACATTCATAGACCGATTAAGTGAGGTTTAATTATCGGTATGATTAATAGATAGATTTATCATCATTCAAGTGCAGATTATCGCTCGAAGCCATGCTCTACTATATCTATTTTCGTAATAATTATAGTACATCTGAATTTCTCTCGCCATAAACCAAACTATCATTTCTTCTAAATGATTTAAGTGCAGAAAATATCATGTATTATAGATAATCTCGTATTTCAATATAATAATATACATTAACAATTTTAGATTTATATAAAAATTTTCTTTCTCGGTTCTCTTCGTTTCTATTCTTACAAAAGGTGATTTAATATTATGTGTTACTATAATAAATACAAATAATTACATTTATTTGTAATATCTAAGTGTTGAAGGAAATTTGATTGATTGAAACATACAATGAATTTTTAAGTAATATACAGAATCACCGTTGCTTTTTAGGTGATAATGCATTTATACGCGTCTATACTGCATTTTTAAATGTTGTTGCTATGTAAATTTTCTTTACGATCATATTATTCAATGGCTTAATGGAAGAATCTTTAACGGTACATCGATGTGATACCTGTGCTGACTCGTCAATAAACAAATGCAAGTGATGTGCAAATTAGTTGCAAAGTATGGCCTGCTTTTTGGGGATTTCCGAGCAAGAAGTGTTACTTGAGGATTTTTTCTTCGAAGGTTTCTCAAGCTTTATTCGCTTACAATATGCTACGTACGTATATATATAATATTTATTTATATTATTATCTCTACAATTACGACTGAAGGTTTTAACAATTATTGTATTATTATAAAGGAAAATAATTAATTTAAAAAATTAAATTATTAATCTAAGATTTAATTAATAGTTTATGTTATTGAACCATTTATACTTCATTATTTAGTTTTAATACTTAAATATTTAAATATAATACTTAAATATTTAACAAAAGGATTACACAAATTAAATAATTTTTTTAAATAAGTCATATTTTTATACAAATAATAATCGTACAATACATTTTATAGAGTTTGAATACGTGTTTTTAATGAAATGGGTACTTTTATAATTACTATAAGTACTACCTGTACAAAATGCTGTTCACGTGTAATTTGTGCACAAATACAGTCACGAGGTTCACTTATAAAAGTATATAGCCGGAGGCAATAAGGAAATTCATATAATTCGCGAATCCGATTTCGGTCACGTGGGCGATTTTACGGTCGAGACACAGTTAACCGTTGAGTTCGACCACTTCTTCGTTTAACCGATACATAATATAATAAGACATCTCGCGATTTCTTGAAAAAGATAATTCTTTTAACATTTTTATAAAGTTTTTTGAGATCTGATGAATTAAATTTTAAATACACAATAAAGCAAAATCACATTACTAGAAGACAATATTTATTTATAATTTGATTTATTTACGTATATATCATACATGCAATATTTCACATCGAATGTTAAATTATCACTGAAAATGTTGTAAAATATTTTGCACAAAAACAATGATTAAATCTGATTGTATAATATAGGCATTGTATTAATTCGGAATACTTCAATCGCCAGTAAAGAAGTAATTTTAAATGGAAGAGAAAATAATTTAATTTGCAGATTGATGAGAGGTCGCGTTGGATGTAAATCGTTGCATGAAGCGCGAAAGTCAGTTGTAGACCGAAGTCCTTGGCCCAGGAGTTACTCACCGTGAAAATACTTCTCTCTTCTTCTTAATGGACGACCTTCTCGCAAGATCATTGATCTTGATCTTGAACTTGATCCCTCATCGGTTATTTCTTGCATATTAAGATCAATCGATAGTAACTTGTATGAATATAGATTATCACTTACTCGCGTAAATGTGACAAGATATCGTTATCCAATCAGGAATCACGAACTTCCTCGAAACTTGTAAACGTGACGTTAATCACCGCCATAACTTAGAAATAATAAATATCAATCATAAATGTATCAAAATTAAATAAATCCTAATATTATATATGTTTCAAATATCATATATAATATTTTGTTACAATACATTAAATGTAAAATTTAAAAATTAAATTGAACATTATTGTCTTTTTTTATCTAAAATTTATAATTAATTAAATTAGAATAAATAGGAGATATTATATCTATAATCGCTATTGAAGGGAGTGAATTAAAGCATACAAATATTTTTTTATTTATTGCATATTTCATACTCGTATATATCAAAACATTTAATAAACTTATCATTCTTATCAATAAGTAATATATGTTGGCTATGCTCAAAATATTATTATAAATGTTTACGTAACACATTTACGAAACGCTTTTAAGGATAGCAGGTGACGCGTGTCGAATTAAGACTTCTACAAACTCAAGATGCGAAGAGATGGTCGTCGGTGAGTCACGAAAGTACGGGATGATGGATGAACATGTGAAGAGGGTGAAGAACTCTCAAGTACGAATCCAGCAAGTTTCTTGTTTACGAAAAGAAGTAGGAAGTTGCGGGAAGGTTCAGAGAACCGGGTCTGATGATCAGGGTTTGATAAAACATTACGACGTTTATACTACCCTTTTTTTTCGTACAGTGCATGGCGCTTCAAACCGCTGTTAAGGAGCCAGTTGTTCCGTTACGAATACTTACAGCCGAAATTCCGCTGCAATGACGCGACTGGCAAGCGCAGTTCTTTTCCTCTTTCTCTGACTGCGTGGGACCAATGAAGGAACAAATATTAATTCGGTATACCAGATAAGAAAAATGTGTCAAGATGCTTTAATTATATGCAGGTAAGGATTAAATTTTAATTTTAAACAAGTAAATTTATTTCAAGTAAAAATATATTTTACAAGGAAAAAATAGGATGCAACGATCTTTTATAAAATGTATTTTTATGAAATATATCATTAATAGCTTTTTATAAGTTTTATATTTTTATGTAACTAGATGTCCTTAGTATGATTCTGCATTAAAAGTATTAAGAAACAAAATTAAACAGTCGACGTAAAACGATAACATATACATTCTATTTTCGTACTTATAAATTGATTTAAATTAATACAGTTATTTTATTCCGTTTTTCAAAAATATGTGAAAGCATGTTTATCTGTTTATATTCATTCAGACATTTAGAAAAACGTTTACTCTTGTAGATAAACGTTTACATATATAATTATAGCATATCCACTTATCACGTGCGCGCGCGCACGCACACACACACACACACACACACACACACACACAAACGTTTTTCCGAATACACTGTTTAATGTTATTTTATATATATTTTTTCCCCACTTTTACTCAAACGTCTTTTTTACACCCTAAACGATTTTTTCGTTTTTTTCAATCCAATACGCTATAAGAAGACTCCTCAATAAAGAGATAAATGTTTATAAAAAAAAAAACATAAAAATATTTGAAAAACGTTTTTTATAAATAGATGTGCTAAATATACGTGTAAATGTATTTTTGTATTTAAACGTATAACAACCAACTCTACTTAAAATACATATTTTCGGAAAAACGTTTCTAATAAACGGATATGCTAATTATATTAGTGTAAACGTGTTCTCATTTGAACGTACTATATAATAGCAAACTCTAGTTATTAACATATTAACGTCAATTTATATATTCATGATATTGTAATTTCTCGATTTATGATACTGTCAAATAAGAAGTTACATAAGATGTAGACTCAATGATAAATACTAACGGACGAAAGCTAATATAATATAAGCCGATTATGAAAAAATGTGATAATAAAAAAAATAATTTATTATATTAAGAATATCAATACAAAGATTATAGAGGACATATAAAAATCCGTTAAACAATCATGCGTAAAAAGAGTCAAGACATAAAGTATATTAAAAAATATACAAAATTCAACAAAATTAATATATTATTACATGTTTTGGCTTTCCGATTTCTTGTTATTTGATTATACAATTTTACATTGCTCAACTATATGATATTCAATTACATGAAATAAAATGTTACTTCCCGCTACTGACAATTGACGGATATGATTGCCTTGCTATTAGCGACGGCCAATTAACTATACGTTTATATATCTTTGCATTTTTTTTATTTAACACGCCGTTATATGATTCGAGTTGTATATTCTTTAACTTTTGTTTAAAGAAAAATTGTTAATTTTGCAAAAATAATAATAAAAGTATATTGAAAGATATAATATTTTCAAAAAATGTATAAATACATAATTATTAAATACATTAAATGTTATAAAACGTTTATTTAAAACATTTTGTCATATATAGATGAATCTTTTACAGATATTTTATTAAAATTGAAATCAAACATTTTAAAACAAGAGGTATAATAAAATACACACAAAGTATACCGATCTTTACTTTTAATTATCTTATACATATTCAAAATTAATTAAAAGTGATAAAGGAATATTTTGTAAATAAAAAATAATTTTAATAATTTTAGAGTTATAGCGTTTTCTCTTGGCTGCACCAGTGCAACACTCAGCTGAACTTTTACACTATAGTTCATCTTTTTTCCTTTTCTCTACAGGAGAAGGGAAAAGGAAAAAAGATGCAATCACCCTACACTGGTGCAGCCAAGAGAAAACGCTATTAATATTAGAAGTGTAAATAAATAATGAAAAATGCTTTATAATTTTATCGACAGCTGGACAAATAGTAATCTACGATATTCATATATTTATTAGCTGATGTTATTTCTTTTGTCAAATAAATTTTTTCTATTTCATAGCTACAATTGTGTTATGTGAAAAGAAATTAATGTAAATTAAATAAGTGTATTTTATTTTTATATTATATTATAGTTATAATAATTTATATTATAAAAAAATATGTATCAATGGTAGATAACATCAATCAGTGTGATTATTATAAACCGCGAGCCATTATTATAAAAAATTTGCCCAATGTACTTATACATACATATATATTGTTTAATAATATGTTGTGTATTTAATTAATTATATACTCGTAGCTAATTTATATTACATTAAAAGAAAAACTTTTCAAGCTTTTACATGTTATGTTATACTAATCTTCAGAGGAAGATTATCATATAGTATGCTCCTCTCTTTATGTTTTACATATTTTTAATGGAAATTCATATATTATGACTTATATTATAACGTTCTGTCATCATTGTGTTCTATTTTACATAAATATATTCTAAAAAAGTAATTTGTAATACAAATATGTTTTTATGTGACATATTCATTAATAATTGATTTTTTCTTTTTCACATCCGCATGACGTAATATAAAAATGACAAGGACACTTGTTAAAATTAAACTTAGTTTATCATATGATCATCATGGTCATATATGTAGTACATAAGTTACGTATTCGTGCGCAATGAACTATGAATTCTCTAAACATTACAGGTAACAAGTCGAATTGCTATAATTGGTGGAAACAGACAAGGACACGTTTTTACAGGTAATTCCCCGGCGGTATAACTGGATAGAAAATTACGATGTAGAAATCATAGCGTATATTTCTAACGTCATAAACAATGTATGAAGATGCATTAAATATTGCTTTTTAAACGTATAATATGCATTCATGTATAATTATTATTTGAAACTTTTGTGTATTCTTTTAATATATATTTAATGTACTGTCAAACAATTTTAATTTAACGTTTATTATTAATAAGTTTTATTTAATTTTTATTGCTATTGTAATGAGAGATAATCTAATAAATCGTTAAAACAAAATTTTTTTGGTCTCATATTAGTTTTTTTTTTAATGCAATGCAGAAAGACATTTAAAATATAAGAAACATGTATATAATGAGATTTTTAACGCATGACTTTCTGTAAATTTTATATATATAAGAACTAAAGAAAAAGTGTTATTTAAATATTTTTGTATTAGTGCATTTGTCGAAATGTGTTTTAATGTGTTCCATATGTTGTGGCAGTATGCTATACATCGTCCTCATGAATTATGTACATTACATTCCAGTACATATTTACAAGTCACGAATTTAAACGACAAGTTTGAACTAAAAAACCGACGGTACGTACCAAACAAGAAATATTTCGTACAAGACTACTTCATTTATATTTATACACACACACATATACACACAGACACGTCCGCACACGTACGTACAGACATATTTTTACATCATAAAAAGATTTTTCCGGATTATTCAAATTATACTTAAGCGATAAAATTTGCGGAAATTTCTTTTACTTTATCCATGTATATTGCCAATTCAATCGATCAATCAATCGACTTTTGACTCCACAATTCTTAGGGTTAGATGAATCTTGGCCTGTTCTAAGGATGAATGTTTATAAATATTTGCAGCAATAATTGTTTCACATGTAGTGTCAGCCATACGCGCACCCAGTCTTAAGAGATGCTGGAGCCACCTGTATTATCTATATGATAAAACTAACGTTTTTGATGTTTTCGTTTCTGTCTAATTTCTTCGTAATAGTTCCGCAGAATAAAATTTTCTTCTCCACGATTTAAATATTTAGGCTACCCCTGGTGTATTTTGTACCCAAAGCTGGAAAAAGTATGTGAAATCATAGATTTCTTTATCCATTTAACCTCAGTATGGCGACCAACGCTGAAGATAAAAATAGGTAAGAAATCTGTAATTTCATATTTTTTTTAGCTTTGGACACAATATAGACCAAGGGCAGATACATTAGCATGAATATTTATAAATCGTGGAAAAGGAATTTTTATTCTGCAAAACTATTATGAAGAAATTAGACAGGAACGAAAATGTTAAAAACGCTAGTTTTTAATAGATAATACAGAGGCGGGTTCAGCATCACCTTAAATCTAGACATCCAGAGAAACACTTTATACAGATTATGAATTAAAAATTTATATGTAGGATAAAAATGAGAGCGAAGAAATTTATCAATTTCAACTGCTCTTCCACAGACCTTCGCGGCATCCCCTCACAAGGCGTTCCATACTACTATATTGTTAATTATATTCAAAGTCTATCTGAAAATATAAAAACTACGATGTTACGTAAATAGGTACGCTAATGTATTTCAACCACTCTTATCTATATATATAATAATAATAATCCTTCAATATATATTTTACTTTATACTTTATTATAGTTATACTTTATTGTTAGCAATTGTTTAGATATATTGGAATTCATATAATATAAAAACAAATATATAAAAAATAATTTCTATATAATATAATATTTCACGAAATATATAGATGCATGTTATGGATACTTGTTACGGGTGTATTTGATACTGAAAACAGCGAGTGTGGTATATATCAAAAGATATGGAATTAAAGGACGTTGCTTTGAGATTTATCATCAGATCCAAAAGACTCGTTAGATAATAAGGTACTATGAAAAAGACCTTCAATTTGTTAAATAAACTGGAGATCTAAGCCTGATCTCCAGTGATGATGTCATACAGAGGAAGGATCGAGTAAACGCATGCGTTAACACGTGAACGCCGTGTGGACTGCGACCAAGCGAAGAGGCAAAAAGGTGCTCACAGTGTGTGAAAAACGGTTGTATAAGAACTGGTGTGACAAACAGATAGCAATTGTAATAATATATGAATTAACTATATATATTCGTGATCAAGAAAAATTTTTCGGAAAAAAATGTCCATTAATTTTACTCTCAAAAGACAGTGGTACTCTCTTCGTATTCTCTTTCAATAAAGTTGGCTACTGATAAGAGAAGCTATATTTCTGGACTTTCATGGTAATTGTATATAATTGTTGTGTAAAATATTGCTTCGTGACTTTTGCGTAACTGCATGATAAGCTATATATATCGTATTCTGGCTGTCTTATTATCATAGTAAAGTATTTGTGCACAAAGAGTCTGTGAAAAAATGTTAATCAAAAAGTTCCACATATTTAAATTTCTATATTTGAGTTACAAATCTGTGATGTGATTAACACATGACACATTAAACGATTCGATATGATCAAACGCAACGGATTCCCGCAATTAATTATACATATAGCGGAAGATATAAACACAATGTTACGTGAGTCGTGATTGTTATCGGATGATATGTCAGCTAATATGCTTGCATACAAATGCACAAATTGAATATTTGTATATATTATCGTATATAGAATACATAACAATATATTACAAATTTTAATTTATTCGGTAAAATTAAATTTTTATTTATAACTAATTAAACACAATCTCAAATAAATAAAAACTAAGGTACGTAAATCCGATTAATAATAAGAAAAGTATTAAATATGCAAACCTTAATTATTATATCCTTTCAATAAAAATTTCGTTTTTAAAGATTTAAAACAAGAAAAGAAATATGTAGATAAGAGTCTAAAAAAATCGAATCTTTTAAAAATATGCTAAACGTTTACTTATAATAATTTGTTTGCTCCAATAATAATGCATTTGATATGCATTATCATTATGACATGTAATTTTGTACTACCTACCCAGTGAAAAATGACAATCGACATCGCCTTTCCAGATTTCTTATCTTTGCTACAATTCTCTTATTAGGACGTTTAAAAGAACAAATGATCTAATTGGTGAATAACAATGGCCAATCCTAATTTCAAAAAAATGATTAAAAAAAGAATTCCTATTTTAAAATGGCTACCGCAGTATAAAATGAAGGATGCATTGGGTGATCTGGTTGCAGGTCTCACCGTAGGATTAACCTTGATACCTCAGGTACATAATATATGTCTGTTTAATCGTCTGACGTTATTACGTCTGTCGTTATTATTCACTCGGTACTAAAAAAACGTGATACTTGCGATTACAGGCCATAGCTTATGCAGGTTTAGCGGGTTTGGAGCCGCAATACGGACTTTATAGTGCGTTCGCTGGAAGTTTCGTCTATATCTTTTTCGGCACGTGTCGAGAAGTTAATGTCGGTCCTACAGCAATCATATCTTTACTGACTTGGACATACGCGAGGTACATTATTGAAGCTTCTAAAAATAATAATAAAATAGCAGAGGAAGTTATAAAAATTATCAATTTTCGCTTTGGTCTTTTAATTATATAATAAATTTTTCTACTGTTTAGACAAATGTGTAGTTTTCAGATTTGTAGTGTTACTATAATTTTCTTTATACAAAATGTAAATTTTACAGTAATATCTAAGAATAGCATACAAATTTTAGGACAATTGACCGGAAGTTATATTTAATCAGCAAATCTTGCTTGTATTGAAGACGTCGTTATACGCATGATCGACATAACAATGTTCTCGCTTAAAGTTTCATCCGGTCGTGTGGTGAAAGAGAGTGCTAATCAAATGAGATCACTCGAATAGTAACGTAATTGAATTGTTAAAAGCACTTTTCATAAGCCGTGTCTCTTGAGAAAATGTCGTTTGCGTCAAGGCCGTATAAAATATAAAAATGCACTTACATTCCAAGTTTGATGATTTTTTTTCAGTGGAATTCCCGAGTATGCGGCCTTGCTTTGCTTTCTGTCCGGATGTACCACGATATTACTTGGCATTCTACGCTTAGGATTTTTAATCGAGTTCATATCGATACCGGTGGTGTCTGGGTTTACATCAGCTGCGAGCGTCATCATCGCTTGCAGTCAAATAAAAAATTTGCTAGGCTTGAATATTCACGGCGAAAGGTTCGTCGAAATTTTGGTGGAGTTCATAAATAACGTTGCTGACACGAAAATACCAGATTTGATTTTATCATGCTGTTGTATCCTAATTTTACTGGTTCTGAAGGTATACACGCGGTAGAACTTTTTTAAAGCGGAAACAGACTCTACGATCATAAGATGCGTATCGGTTTATTTTTTTTCAGTATTTGAAAGATAAAAAAGTTGCTAGTACTACGTTAAAAAAAATCCTCTGGACGATTGGTACAGCTAGGAATGCCCTCGTGGTGATCCTTTGCGCAGTTACGTCTTATATTTTTGAAATGAACGGCGGAGCACCGTATATCCTTACGGGTCACATCGACGCCGGTCTCCCAATTGTCGAACCACCTTCGTTTTCGAGAACAATTGGCAATCAAACTGAGAGTTTCATCGATATAACGAAGAATTTAAAGTTTGGCATCTTGATTGTGCCACTCATCTCTATTATTGGAAACGTCGCCATCGCAAAGGCTTTTTGTATGACATTTTTTATACATATACATATATCTAATATTATATAAGATTATTTCACAAAAACGCGATTTTATTTGATAAGTAAAGATAAAAGATCTGTCGAAAGAGTAAAATTTTAACTAGTTTGTATAATATACGAAGTAAGAATTCTTCGCAAAATTTCTTTTCTTTCGTTTTGTCACCACGTAACATATGTCAGACCGTCTATTCGCGCATTATTAACCCAATGTGAATGCGCGTATACATATACAATGTATATACGCGTTCTGGTGATAACGACCAGGAAAATTGCGCGTATATGCATGTATACACATTAATGATACAAATGAGTTTATCGATTTTATATTTGACTTCATTCATCTCGGATATGTTAAGTCGAGACGTGCGCATTATGTACATATAATGCTATCAAGTTTTTATATATATATATATATAAATTTTCTTGATTTCTCTCATTGTTTTTAAAGCACAAGGTAAGTCTTTAGACGCCACGCAGGAAATGCTGACTCTCGGACTATGTAACGTGGTTGGTTCGTTCTTTCAGTCGATGCCTGTTACAGGATCTTTCTCGAGAAGTGCAGTGAATAACGCTTCTGGTGTTAAGACACCTTTAGGTGGCTTCTACACAGGTTAATTATTAACAATTAGACTAAAATAAATTAAGAATTATTAGTATAAAGAGAATAACACATAAATTTCTTCAAATAAAGAAAAAGGAAAAATATTAATAAAAATAATAAATAATTTCAGGTCTTCTAGTCATACTTGCGCTAAGTTTCTTGATACCATATTTTTATTACATCCCGAGGGCAACACTGAGCGCTGTTATAATTAGCGCGGTGATATTTATGGTAGAAATTGATATAATACTTCCAATTTGGAAGTGTAATAGTGAGTGAATAATTAATCTAGATAACATGCGTTAAAACGATATCTTAAAGATATCTTTAAGATTTTCTGAAGAATTATACTTTAGATGATATTGATAGACTTCATTGGTAAAACTTCATTGAGTTTCATTGCAGACGCAGTTAATATTAATCTATGCAACAATGTTTTGTTTAAATCTATTGTTAAACTGGTGGGGAGGAGGGCACACTATTGAAATACTTTGTTTATTGTGATAATTCATTAAATTAAAAATATATACTAATGAAGTTAACACAAATGAAATATTATTTTTCTTTATAGAACGTGATTTAATACCGGCATTTATTACGTTCCTTGCTTGTTTATTTGTCGGAATCGAGATGGGAATTTTAATAGGTACGATATTCGATCTGGCTATATTGATATATCTCAATGCACGCCCAACGATAAATATTGAACATAGAAACGTAAGAAAACGAAACTGTATGTCTTTGGATTTAGATAACAATAGTTCTTTATGTTAAGAATTACGAAGAATTAAAAATGTTCTCTTTGCAGATCTCAACAACAGACTACCTCTTAGTTCGCCCTACCACTGGAATTTTATTCCCTGCTGTAGATCATTTGAGAATGTATCTAACGAAGAATTCCGGTATGAATGTCGTATTAGATTGTGAACACATCGACAAAATAGACTTTACCGCTGCACAGGTTTCGAAATAATCAATTATTTATAAAATATACCAATGAAAAACGCACTTTGAGAATATGATTAATTATAATGCAATGCAATATTAAAGATTGATCTATAAATATATTTTGTTCTTAAAATATTAATATTGATGTATTATTTTTAGAGTATTAATATGACGATAAATGACTTCAGAAAAAACAACTGCCAATTAATAATACTACGACCCAATCCTGGCATTTTAATGAGAATACAATCGTTATCTGACAAACAAATCTTGACAGCGAGAAACGAAATCGATTTAATTGCAATTTTAGGAAAACCCAAAGGCGTGACACTGAATGATATGGTCATTTCTGAAACGGATGAACGGGCCTCTACATGGCTGTGATATATATATATATATATATACCAGGGAATGGAAGTAACTCGTTACTTGTAACGAAGTTACAGTTACAAGTTACTTTTTTGGTAACTTTACTGGTAACTGCGTTACTTTCTTTTTTTGGTAACTGTAACGGTAACGAGTTACATTTTTTGGGTAACGGTAACGAAATTTACAGTTACTTTTGTCGTTACTTTGCACACGATTAAACACGGTTCGATTGGATACATGCTATCTATAGCGCTTATCAATAAGACTTGAAAGCCCTTAGACATTCGGCCGTTATGATTCAGTAATTATTTTACACTTCTATCTTCTATGTAATACATAGGACATACAAATATTTCAGTTTGCTGCATATTTTACAGGTTTTAGACTTACAAAATTGTGTTTAAAAAAAATTAAAAAATAAATTAAATAATAGTAAAATGAGAAGGGCTATGAACCCAAAAAGCGAAACAGTTTAAAAGACGATGACAATAAGTGTCGAAACGTCGTTTGTTTTTATCTTGTTTTATCTATGTATTGTTCTAATATATATTTATACATTTAATTACATTGTCATCGTCGTTCTTATCGGAAATAAACTGTTTCATTTTTGGCTCGTAACTCTTCTCATTTTACTTTTATTTAATTTATTATTTGAGCCATTCTACATTGTTTTTTTTTTTTTTAAATAAAACTATATATTTGTCGCAGTATTACATATAAAAAAAAAATGCAAAAGTACATTTTTAAATTGATTTTAAAAAAGTAACGGAAAAGTAACGAAAAGTTATTTTTCAAGTAACGGTAACTGTAACGAGTTACTTTTAAAAAGCGATAACTGTAACTGTAACTAGTTACTTTTAAAAAGTAACTTTCCATTCCCTGAATTATATACATACATGTATAAAATAAATCATGCAATTTAATTTGTATATACTATGTCACAGTCAAAATGTTAACTCAGTGTAATAAATGTATACACTTATTGTAGTCTGCTGTACGTAAACGTATACATTGATTAACACTTTGACTGTGACAATTATACTTAACCAAGCATATATAATGAGACTTATACGTTCAAGCTAACTTGTCTTCCTTCATTACAAATGTTAATAATAATAAAGTTAAAAGGAGTAATAAATGTTTATTATTTTTAATTGCTTCTTTTATCTGACGTGTATGTAAAATAAATATTTAATTAATTTTTTTTATAAATCTTGTGTATATACATATATTTCCAGCCTTGTCATCACATGATATACTAAAAATTTATAATTGATTGTATTATTAAAAAACTGTTTCAAGAGTAACATAAAAATTAGAGATTTATTAAGGGGATATAAACAATGTAATATAAATTAAGCAATGTCGAAATATCAAAACGTATTTTATTTATTTCATAAAACCAGTCCAGAAAAAATAAACTATATCATCTTTATTAACAATACAGTTTAAACACAAAAATAAGATAGAAAAATAAAGTACAAGTAGAATATATTTTTCTGAAATATTTTATCTTAAAATTATATAAGAAATTAAACATATGAAAATCTCTCTTACGTGCTACATATTTGTTGAACAACATTTCTCGCAATTGATATGTTTCGAAATCTAACAATTTTTACATATCTTGCGATTGTAACCCATCTGTGAAAACTTACAAATTTAAACAGAACTTATATATTTATAAACATAGTATACCAAGCTCTCTATAAAGAGTTAAAGCGAGTCTTTAGATGCAAGGAGAGCATCATTTTGGGTTCGACATCACAATATGATATGAAATCTAAACTTAATAATACACTTATAGTTTTCTTAACATCTGGTATAATATATATGTATAGGAATTTTTTCTATCTTAATACAATCAATTATAACTGCTTGTTATATAAAATCATATTCTTTCAACAAACATCAAAAACAGAAAAAAAGATGGTAAATTATGAATCTGAATAAAGTTATAGTCTCATTGAATAATTCGGAAAATTTTGCTACTGATTCTCTCTCTGAGATTTATAAACAGGTAGAATAGATTTCAAATTAAAGGTAAATTATTTTAAAATAAATTTTTTTGCATGAATGTATATGTACCTATATTTTATACTATTGTTCAAACTCTTGGTCTAGATGTATTTTTATATTTTTTTAGTTTTATATGTACCGCGACCAATACTAACAGGATATGTATAGTCTTTCGGAAAATCTTGAAAAGTTGTATTTTTGCGAAAACTGCCATTATATCTTGGTAGAGAGGGCGGTGGACGATATCCTGAGTTTGATCTCGTTTTAAAATCTGGTTTAAATACTCGTGTCGCAAATTGATCACTTTGATTTGAAAAATTTACATTGTTTGTTACAAATTCTTTCGGAGATATTATTGGAGGAATGTCTTCAGATGCATTATCATCACAAACAAAATCTTGTACCTGACTTTTCGGATTTTTCATGTAATTCGTCATGTTTTGCTTATAATATTTCTGATTTGGACAATATGATGTGTGGCATTGATTTATGCCTGTTGCAGGCATGAAATTCATACCATGTTGTGATTTTGAATACGAAACTGGTGCTACATATTGAGGAACGTCACCAACTGTTCGACAATTATCTTGATACTTCTTGTAATAATAATTGGATTTCATCGGAACATTATCGACAGCATTTCTCGCTTGTACAGCGCAAGTATTGGTATCATTATATGTATCTCTAGCGTAATTATTCATTTGCATATAAGGATTATGTTTCTGTTGCTGGTCATGCATAGAGCTGTTAAAATTATTTGACTGATTATGAGAAGGAAACGTATAATTCGTGCACGGGGAATTATACATAACGGGCACTGAATACTGTAATTGTGAATTCCATGTTTGCATATATGGAGATGGTGCGTAAATTACTGGATGAGATACATAATCCATTGTATTATTAAAGTCATCTGGACCAAAAGTTGCAGGATTGTAAATATGCATCATTGTAGGTTGCGTTGCAACGTATGGATGTTCAATGTGAAAATTGTCTTGTATCGAGGAATTCCATCTAGACTGGTTAGTCTGACACGACGACGCGGAATGGCCGGGAAAATCAGAAGCCATAACAGGTCTCTGCTGTACATTTGGACCGTATCTATACAAAACATTTGAATTTTCTCTATTCATCGTAGTTTCTAGTGTAGACGTACCAGTGACACTGTCATCATGTGACATTTGTGTATTACTATAAGGTGGTGCGTTGAAAGTATTTGGAATCTGCGACAGCCGCATCGCATCATTAACTGGAAAATGTTGATCATAAAATTTGCTATTATCTGATTCCCACGACGACATTTGTCCTCTTAAATTTCCTGTTTGAGTAAAAGTCTGTTGTGTATTAAAATGCATATTTTGAATAGATTGTTGTAAACTCATAATCGTTGCACCTTTCTGCATAGCGTTGTCAGATGATTGATT
The DNA here is from genome assembly GCF_001594065.2 of Cyphomyrmex costatus. Lineage (NCBI taxonomy): Eukaryota > Metazoa > Arthropoda > Insecta > Hymenoptera > Formicidae > Cyphomyrmex > Cyphomyrmex costatus. Next base: position 1,090,458 of record NW_017279708.1, read on the forward strand.
CCAAGTAATTTGACTACTTTTCAATTGATTTACATCATTCGTGCGTTGTACGTTTTCCAGTTTGAACGAATACTGATGCATCGCATTGATTTGTGAATTTGTAGCACACTTATCAGAGACTAAATTGGATGAGTGTTTAAGTGGTTTGATATCTTCTTTATTCGTTTCTCTATTTTGCTGGCTAATATCAACTTTAGAGGTACCATTCGTTTCTTCACAACACTGTTCTGACATTATAGATCCTTGGTCTTTATTCTTTAAATTCATATTTTCTTTACTTTGTATTAAGTATGACTCCACTTTTATAGACTTCGAATCACTTTTATCGTTAGATAATAATGTATCTACTTCATGTACATTTGTTGATTTTACATCTGTCAGTTGAATTACTTCTTCCTTCTGTATTGTGCAACTCTCCAAATTGTTTGTGTCAGATTTTTCAGTTCCTGTATTTGATTTTATTAATATATTAGTAGGTGTAAGTTCTTTTTTCATAACTTTATGTTCAGCAGTATCATTACGATTCTTATTAAATTTTGGATTATTATATGCATATGATGAATTTCTTCCATACATTGGAGCTTGTCCTGTTCTCGGAACATTTTGCATTGACTTTGAGAATGTTGAATTTTTATATTGCGCAACAAATGTAGTATTTTTTCTAAAATCACTGCGATTTACTTTTTGATCGCTTTGAAAATTGTGTTCATTAACAATCTTATCATTTTTTCTTTCAGATTCATTTAATGGCGAGTTGAGGTTTCCTGATATATGTGTTAATTTCTCCGTTTTATTTTTATCATCAAAAAAGTTAGGCGTAGATGGATTCTTTTTAAGAGACTCTTGACCTTTTAATTTTGATGAAAATTGTTTTGTTTGTTTTTGTAAAATTTTATCTTTGTTTAAATTTTTACTTTGACATGTCATATCAGTTGTTTCAAAATCTGTTTTCACTAAGTTTGACTTTTTCACCTCCTTTTCCGTTCCATTTCTTGAAACATGACGCTGTTTTACAAATTCCTGTTTCTTTATGCTAGCAGTATTTTTTGCTTTATGTTTATTATTAAAATGATCCCTTCCATTTTTATCAGTAGTACTTAGTAACTTTGATGAATTGAAAATTGCTTTTTTAGAATCGTTACTAAGATTGGAAGGTTTTTCATTATCTTTAATTAAATTTGAATTGCATCCAGTCTTAATATTTGTTTTTGTAATATTATTTTTTACATGCACATCTAAAAATAGAATAAATAGTTAATAGATATACACAAATTTGTTTAATATAACTATATATTAAATTGATTACACAATATTGCATAAAATTATATGAATCATATATACGCATATCTTACAAATTATAAATTTACCTTTATCATTTGTTTCTGTTAAAACTTTACTGCTTTGTACACCAGCTATTTTGTAAGTTGAATTTTGTTCATCGTTTACTTTTGACATACATAACGTCACTGATTTGGAATCATTATTATTATTACCATCAGAATGTTTTATTAATTTCAACTCTTTTGTGTTTTCATTAATTTTTTGTGACTCGGAAAGATTTGTACATATTGTGTCCCTAATTTATCATAAATACAAAATATAATAGAAGTAACATATTGATAATAAATAAGTTAAAATTTATCTTTATACTTACTGTATATCTTTAGTATTATTCTCCGATACATTTGATTGATCTTTATGTTCCTTGGTTATACAAAACTCAGCCTCTAGCTTTGCTGTTACAATACTTTCCACAATACTTAACATATCTTCTTCATTCTTTTGATCAGTTAGGTTATCAGCATTTGTAAATAGATTGGCTGTATCTATATCTTTGTTCCAAATATTCTCATCTTTTTCTGGCATTGTATCATTAAATAAATTTGTTTGAAGCATATTGTTCAATGAAGAATATTTATCAGGTTCTTTAACTGCATGTATCTTGATAGTTTCAGCTAGTTCTGTAACTTTATCTTCTATTTTCTTTTCCTCATCTTGATTTTGTATTTGCTTATAGACAACAGCTTTTATCTTGTCACTGCAATAAAAAGTCAATATAAAAATACTTTTTAAGCACAATACAGATACAATTTTACCAAATGTACCTTTAATCCATCTCCTTATATATCAGATAGTAAAAATTTAGATAAAAATACATATATTAATATAAATTACAGAAAATGTACATAGGTCCATCTATAGCTATTTCAGAGCTATAGATGGCATGTTAAATATTCAGTGTAATAAATATAGAGAAAATTTTATTTATTAACATTTTCTAAGTCTATTTTGTATTAACTTAAATGTTCCAAAATAAAATGCTCCAGTACTATACTCCAATATTTATAGCTAAAAGTGACATTCTGAAATATCCTGCACATGCATATAAATATGTTATAAAGTATATAATTTATATAACTTGTATAATTATCTTACAACATATTTCAAATATAACACTATATACTCATATAACGCATAAGGCAAAAGTTTCTTTTTCTATCATATTGCACAAGATTGTTTATTAGCAACATTACAATTGCAATATATGCTAACAGAAGATTAACATAAAAAACCAAATTGTTGATAATTTGCTTGACATAAAAAAATTAATTTTATAAAGACAAAACTATATGGTGATATACAATGCAAAAATATGTACTAAAACAAAGAAATAAGGGTTAAAACATACGGATTTGCTGAATAAGATGTATTTTTCAGCCATTGCATATTATGTAGCTTGCTGAGTGTTGCTTTCCGCTCTATGTCGGAAGTCTTTTCTAAATTTTCAACAGCGTAATCCATTATACCTATCACAAATATATTCATAAGACTAAATACTTATGCAATGCTTAAATTTAAATACATATTTTTTAAGATGCCTTTACAAAGTATGCTTAAAAAAATATTTTGGTTATATATTGTAGGTTATAAAGATAACTTGTAATAATAATGAAGTAAAAATTATTAATTATTTAAGTCTACATTATTTTTAATGCAGCATTCAACTATCATCCATATTTCTCATAATTTAGTTAGCTCAAAACAGTTTCTAAAAACTTATAGAGTAACTCAGAATTTTATATAGTATTAAAGAAACAAATTCTATTATAAATATGGTATTTATGAGTGTCTATGGTTTAAGCTATATATTAAATAAGAATTAGAAGAAAAAATAATTCAGCCACAAAAGATGACAAAATACTGTTAGTACGATAGCAAAGCATGGAGAATAAAGGCAAGAAATCTGAATAATATTAGACCAGTCACCTCTTCCGTGGATTGAAAACAAACAAATTCTAAAAACTTTCTGCCAAGCCCTTATAACTGACCTACTTTCTACACAGATTCTCGTGTAATCGGCTTCTAATGTTGTTTTCCAACGTAAACATAAACAGGTAATATTATCGTTCAATACGCATATAGGCTATCCGCCAGTATTTGCGAATTTTGAAAAGGATAGAATTTACGTTACACAATGCGAACTGGTGTGCCGAAGGCACACGAAATTGTAGACCAAAGTAATTACAATAAGAGAATAATCTCTCACCTTGCCAGCTTGCAATATTCACCGAGGCGATTCAACGTCGAATTAAGCAGCGCCCAGTAGAACCAGAAAGAATGTTGCCCCTGCCCTGATACAGATACAGACGATACGGACGCCATAAACAGAATTGCCGTAAGGAAATTTCAAAAATTCCTCTGTTAGTTACCTAGCTACTTACCAAGTGCGCTGATTGGCTGTTGAAGAGAGGAGTCTTCTGTAGAGTTTTTCATCGGCGTAAAATCTGCCGCATACAACAACATTACGACTTTTCACGCTAGATCGCCTGTGTAGATTACTAGAAATTCTGCGTGTCGTGTGGTGCAACCTTCTCTTATGTGACGCAGCTAAATAGCAACTGAATGTGATTGGTTGAATTCAAAAATTATAACCAATCATATTCGAGTTGCTACTGTGGGTGATATAATAAAAGTATACATACTGAATGCCGACGCTAGTTACTTTTCATTCATTGTAGTTGGCAACTCTGTGTCGTTGACAAACTGTAAATGCCGTCGTGCCCGTGTGTACTGTGTACCGTGTCATCGATATCGTCGTGGCAAGTGCCGGTTGAGATAATTACCGATGTGTGTTCTAATTCGTAACACTAATAACTTAACAGTTTTTCTTAATAGTAAAAATTTGTAAGATAACAAGAAAAATTTTCTAAGTTTTGTATATACGTTTATTACATCTGAAATACATGTGGAATGTAAATATTCTTTGTGCTTCAAACCACGAATATTGTAACATATTTCAACGAAATTCGCCCAGATCAGCTCTTCGTAAGTTTTTAAGGATTCTATTCTGTATATAATATACAGTTGCAGTAATTCCAATATAAGTTACTACAAAATAGGCCCCTTAATATAATAAAGTGAGTTGTATTGCTATTTTTTTAATTATTTATTTTATCTGTTTTTTTTTATAAAAAGATAAGTAGAAGTAGGTACTTAAAAATGTCGGAACTAATAGTTGTTATTTTCTGTCTATTAAAAATAAAAATAAAACTATGCAGAAGAAATTGTTATCATTAGCATGGTGCACAAAAAGAGTACCTATACTTATGTTTATAACTTGTAGAAACAAACGCAAAAAGTTGAAAACCTAATTAATTGGCTCAATGCTATTGTTCAGAAAATCATGGCCTGATAGTCGTTTCTATTTGAAAAGAAATTCTTCAAAAGTAAAGTGTTCCTTGATTATTATATAAATTCATTCGGGTAGTCATCACTTTGAAAATATATCAATGGTTTAATTTATTTTATTCTATATATTTGTAAAACAATTTATTCAAATAAAATAATAGCTATTTAGTTTTAACAAACCTCTTGATGATTACATTATATATTGCTCATGTGATTTATTTTAGAAATGTTATGTAAACTTAAAGGATATTTACCTTAACTATAATAGTTTTTGCTAAGAGATAAAAATACATGTCAACATGATAAAAGTGTTTCGATAAAATATTTTGGAGAAAGAAAGACACGTGAGTGACTTAGTATTATACTGTAGATATAATACATACAGATATAGTTGATATAATATAAATATACATATGAAGATATTGAAATTGTTATGCTATTATATCAAGATGTATAATATTATACATATATTAAATATATAATAGCCACAGCACACACTTTTGCATGATGCATAAGAGAATCAACAAATCATAATCCTTTTTCTCTCACTTCACGGAAGAGAAGCATTTTGTTTGGTTGATTCTCTTATGTGTCATGCAAAAGTGTGTGCTGTGGTCTTATGTAGATATTGATATATGAATAAAATGATACAGATAATCGATATCTTTAATAAAATCTGTACAAGAGTTTTATATAATAAAAAAGCACTTCCTATATTTAATTAAAATTCATATAATATCACATAAATATTAAAATAATGATTCACATGAGTGTCCTGGATCTTAAATTTCACAATGCCAAACTGTTCTTTATTATGTTGTTGATGAAAATGTATTTTATACCTAAACAAATTATACTTTTGTTAAATTATAGAAAAATACAGACATAAAATTGATTTTTTTAATACAAAGTAGTGAAATAACAAATAATAGGCACATTTATTTATCTACATATTAGTTTAACTCTTATAATTAACATTTATACCTTGTGCAACTTAATGCACTTCTCAGTGCATTAAGTGTGTATAGCTCTTTACGCTGCAAATTATTATAGATTATACTTTTAAAGAAGAAACGATTTACTCAATTAGTATATTTTTAAATATGTTCAAAGGTGTTATACTTTTCTACCATATTTTTTTTTAATTTTAAATTTTATAAAGGAGCAAAATTAATACTTACTAGAATTATTGTACAAAAGGAAAACATCATTAATAAAAGTATTCAGTTTTTGAACATGGCTGGAGACTACTGCGTCTCCTGATTATTTGAGACAATGAGTAGTTGGCACAAAGCCTTTTCTCTTCGTTAATATTAGCGATCAAAGGTTAATCTTCAAGCAATTGATAATATTTTTGGTATGCAAAATTGATCACGTGTCCTTTAAATTAACTGACTAAATGTTTGGATAATGTGTTGTATGTAAGCTTCAAATTGAATCGATTGCGACTATTGAAATATTGTACGATAAATAGTTAGCACGTGACTTAAACAAGGCCTTAATCGCTTCAATGCATGAGAGGATGCATCGTGCACAATACTATGATTAGATCACATGTATCGTCAGAAGATACCGCTTACACTTTGTTAGAAAACAACTGTTGTGAGGGAAACATATCTGTATATTCTATAAGTTTTAGTATACAGACAGGTCAAGGTTCCATTCGCTTTCGAATAGATTGGCGCCCGTTTGGAGAACCTTTTCCCAATCAGACAATCTAGTGAACACGCAATTCAATGAGTTTCTCACGGATAAACGATGTTTCACGAAGAATGTTACGAGACTTCTACATGTACACGATGTTCGAATGCCTCATAATAGATTTTGATCTTTAATCAGGAAGTGAAATTTAATTCAGGTAAAATATATTATAATCTACGTATATACATGTATGTGTGTGCGCGTGAAAATGAATGAGATTTATGTGCATTGCATAATCACGACCGATGTAGAAACGTTGAAGGCTAGCACTTGTGTTTGTTAACCGGCGTAATCTACATAAGTTTTTTGTTATCTGGAAAGTATCACATATAGTTTGATAGTCAGTGGTTAATCCGGTCTCAGCCTTGAAATTTATTAAACTCTTATAAAGGAAAGCCACCTGAGTTCATAATTTATAATTTTTATCTATGTTTCTTATCGAACAATTTTATATCACAATAAATATCTTAAGATGGAATAAATAAATGCAATGAATGATAGTTGATTTATTTTTACAGAAAATCATAACAAATTAAATAAAAACTAATGCAAATTTGTAAAAGCAAACAGTATCAAATTTAACGGTCCTTGCAGTATCACATTACTTGTATGCAATAGTATATTATATTTCTTATCTCCAATTCTCTCTCTCTTCTTAATAATGTAATACTATGTTTTTTTGTGAGTTAACTTTTCCAAATAATTTTAAAAAGTTATATTAATTATATATTATTATGTACGTATACATACAATGTTATTACTTTAATGTTCTATGTACATTATACATTATTTTAATATTCTATGTACAATACGTATATTATTTTTTAACCTATTACTTTTTTTTATTTGTGTTATATAAAAATATTATTTAAATTAATTATTTTTTCAAATTTTTAACAATTTTATATTATAATGAATGTTTATTTTTTTAAATAAAATAGTCTTATTTTATTTTATTAAATTATTCTTATTGAATTAAAAATTAAATTTTATGTCAAATTTCTAAATGTATAAATATTAAATATTTTATTGCATAATAATGCCTATAATGTTTACAAATAATTTTCATAAAAATTTGTTAATACCTTCATAAATAAGTAAATGATAAATAAATAGCTTTCAATGTATGCGCTCACATAAAACGTATTGTGAAAACATGTATGTGGTAATAGTATATAACAGTAAATTGTGTTAGTATATTAAATCTTTACTTGAAAAAATAAAAAAAACTTGAAGATTAGTGTTTAATTTTCATAAATTATATGTAATTTTTTTCTACGTATGTATGAAGTAAAAAAATTTTATAATTTTTCTTAAAATGTAATTGTACATTATTAAAAAATTTGTATTACAAACAGAATTAATAATTGAAAACAAATATATATATCCAATTTTTTTATGTGTATTCGAATTATATATTTTTTAAATGCAATTTTATGACTATAAAAAATATTAATGATGCTGACAATTTTTGAATGGATCATAATAAATATTCCGTGACATGCGTAACCAAATTGATTAATGTATTTTTCACGATTCCTATATAAAAAGTGCGAAGGTTAACAGTGACTTTTCCCCGACCAATGTAAGTTCGATTCGTTATCCGGGTATATAAGGGGCACGACGGAACACGCGTACTTTCAGTCTACAGTCCGCTGGAAATTTGTAGGCGCGACAGAGCTTTGAGGTACATTTAACGGGTAAAGTTAGTACATAAAGTGTAGCTTCTATGAATTAGAGTGACTTCACGGAGAAAAAAAAAACAAATACAAGTGTTCGGCGAAACCCGTTTCTCTCTCAGTGAAAGTATCCACCTGTGTACACACACCGCTCTCCATCCACGATCGTTTATTGTTGCAATTGCGGTTCCACGTTCTTCATCCATAGTAACTTTAACGTATCTTTAACATGTGCACAATACGAGATATAACGTAATCTTTCGTTTATGAGAGTTATGTTTATGATAAATTATATTATATATTGTGTGACGTGTGTATATGTGTATGTGTGTGCTCCTGTGAATATTTAAACACGTGTATCACATATTATATCTTCTGTAAAACAACACTGATTCATTCATAGCAATTGGAAAGAATTAATTGCTATGTTCATATGTATATGTTTACGTAGCATAATTTTAAAACTTTAAATTTTAATATTACATAAAAAATAAAACATTTTTTTAATTTTTAAATTAATTAATTTAATATCATAAAATATAATATAAATTGTGAGATTTTTCTTTAATTTTATAATTTTATATTTAATCGGTTATCTATTCGTTATACATTTTTATGCATAGTCATTATAAATATTATTAAAAGTCTTTATTATCATAGATATTCGTTATCGATAAAAGGCTTTTACTTATATGATAAACATAAAAATGTATTATATTTAGCTTTTCGGAAAATAGAACGCTAATGGTACTATTTTCAAATATAATAAGTAACGCCTATAAGAGCCTACACAGAATATAAGTGTGTGAAATACAATTTATTAAGTTAGTATAACGTTTCGACTCTCGTTTTGGGTCCTCTTCAGTACAAAAAAAAAACACCATCATCTAATCTAATTTCGTAACATTATTTTGTTACGCAATTGTGAAGATTGTGTCCTATCTTGTAAGAATATTAACATCAATTTGACAAAATTGTTATAGAAAAAAAAACCAAAAAACTGTAACTAATTTTATTTATTCTTAAAAAATAGAAGTTGTAAAGAAAAATCTGTCACTTACATCGTAATATTTCATATTGAGAGACATGAGTTTCCATTGTGCATCCTGTCATTAAACTAGTATATTCACTGAATAAAACACATGAAAGTAAATTTTAATTGTTGTAAGATTAGAATTACAAAAAATTTTTATAAAACTTATAGTACATAACAGATAAGATTGAAATACAGAATGGTAATGAGATATGTATTATAACTCTAATCAAAGTTAAAGTAAAGACAGAGTACACAAATTCAAAACGCATGTTGGTAATAATAATTTAATGTTTAAAAATAGTCAAAAATAAAAAGAACAGAAGGTCGATACATAAATAAAAATAAATACAAAAATAATTAAGCTAAATAAGAACTTTTTGAAATATTCTATATAGCATATACTATAGTAAGAATATTTTTAAAAGTTTGTTCAAAATTAATTTAAATATATATTTAAATATTTCAATTTATATAAACGTATCTTAAATCGTAAAATAATTACACTACTAAAAAAAATTAAAGGATCACTTGTTCCACCCTGCAAAAATAGGCAAATTTCAAGATAGACCAACTTTATCAAAAATAAAAATGATTTCTTTGCTTCAACGTTGAATAACACGGTGAAAAAAAATTGTACAGAGCTCAATAATAAAGCAAATTAAAGATAAAGATTTACTCTTTCGAAAGCTGTAAATCACATTTGCACAATTTTTACTTGACCTTGTGGAACTTCGCCGTAAAAAGTTTTGAGATCTAATGCATCTTCATTTCAGTTTGTGTAATTTTATGAAATATCAGTAATACGATTTTTTTTAAGTTATACAGGCCTAAAAAGTAGAGATTTTAAGCTTTAAAATGCTTTTTTAAAAATCTTGATACGATAATTTTTGACGAAGTGATTTTATCTCGAAATTTGCCTATTTTTGCAGGGTGGAACAAGTGATTCTTTAATTTTTTGAGTAGTGTATTATAAATATATAATTTTATAATTAATTATTGAATTTTTAAATTATTTAAAATATAGCATGGCTGTAATATTTTATATAAATATATATCTGTTATGTACAAGTATAAAATACTCGGAAGAAAGGGGGAAATATTGATTTATTCTACTATTTCATGTGACATCGAATCATCTATATGTTTCTATTAATATAAATTATACAAACGATTAAAAATTAATTTATATTAAAAATATTTCTACAATCTAAGAAATTTCCGTCTTTATCTATTTTTATTTTGTACATTTATATTTACATTATTAATTATTTAAAATTTAAATATTTAAATAAATTAATTAACAAATTCTCTCTCTCTCTCTCTCTCTCTCTAAAATCTTTTTAAGACCGTACAATTGATAAACAATAAACTAACAAGAAGAAGGAAACCAATAACGGTCAAAGCCAATAACGATCGAAGCTGGATCACAAATGCTTATTAAAATTATGTGTGAATTTTATATACCGCGTATGTAGTTCTGAAAAAAGACGTTATTACTACTTTAGATAAATATTGCGAAGAATATTACTACGTCGATCCGCCATCAGAGGTCTATCGATATTCGTAAAATTTTTCGCAAGTGCTGAGATACGCGTATATCTATATATATAGAATCTCGATTTAATAACTTTTTCCTCACGAGTGCACTGTGTTAGTAATATGGTATACAATTATAAATTCGCACGAGCGAAGCGAGTGCGACTTATGAGGTGGTGCGTGGGGCGTAGGAAGCGGGGGGCTGCGCCCCCCCCCCTCGAAAAAGAAATTAAAATATTTCGTATATAAATATTTAACAATACAACATTTTTTATTGTTCATATTTGCTTTATTTTTGCTTTCTGATATACTTACTGATTTCATCTGAACGTTATTACACGTTGAAGGACATTTACAATCCTGGTAAAATGGTCCCATCCACAAATTTCTGACTGGGACGACATGGCCAGTATCGAAAAGCTGCCGCTACAGGCGACGAGTAACAAAAGTCAAAAAGAGTTATGAAAACAAAGAGATGATGCAATGCCCGCGAAAAATGGCGCGACCCGAACGAACATCGGGCGCCTGCGTCTACGACGTAGGTTTAGGTTTCTTCGTATTGTTATTTGTACGAGCGCTACCACTGCGTTATTTTTCATAACACAACGCTTTTGCGTGTGGTTAGAGAAATAACTCAACGGCTTGAGATATTGGCTATTTACCGCACGTAAAAGCGTTGCGGTATAGAGGGCATATTACGTGCACGCGTGAAGAAAAAATCTATGTGCAACTCATGTGCTATAATTGTCTATAACGCGAAACATGTTACACAATGTACTAAAACAGGCGTCTAAGGTAGGTTTCCATTACAATGCCTTACTGATGAGTCAAGTAGTGGAAACCGGGACGAAACGCCAACTTGTGATATTCTTCGCAATCTTATTTTTCACAGAGTTTGATTTATCATTACTTTAAATATTACATCGTTAAATTTTAATATATGTCTTTCAACATATTATTAAGATCCAATAAGATGCTATAAGCATAAAAAATTGTTAGATTGATTGTCAATTTAACTAAAGTGATATTACCGCGGTAGTTGTTGCGTTGTAAGTCTGAAAAAATTTCGGCACGCGATAGGGGAACTACATACGCGGTATGTAAAATTCACACATAATTTTAATAAGCATTTGTGATCCAGCTTCGACCGTTATTGGTTTCCCTCTTCTTGTTAAATAAATTAATATTTAAATATTTACTTGCTCGTTGTTTTGTCTATGAAGCTGGCTCGATTCAGGATGTCTACTGAAGCTGATTGTAAGAAGAAAAAAACCTATATCAACCGGCTACACAAATTAGCCTCGAGACGCATACCGATCTTAGCATGGTTACCGAAATATAACTCGGAAAAATTCCTTAGCGATATTATAGCCGGCATAACAGTTGGTCTTACTGTTATGCCACAGGGACTTGCATATGCAACATTGGCTGGTTTGGAACCACAAGTATGTAGGGCAAAACATGTTTTTCTTATCAATGCTCATCTCCTCTGTAGATGGAGCATGTGTTATTAATATCGTATTTGTTTACAGTATGGTCTTTACTCGGCATTTATGGGTGCAATAGTTTACGTGCTATTTGGCTCCTGTAAAGATATTACAATTGGTCCTACCGCGCTCATGGCGTTAATGACTCATGACTATGTGCAAGGGAAAAATGCTGATTTCGCCATTCTTCTCGCATTCTTATCTGGTTGCCTGCAATTACTAATGGCATGCTTACGTTTAGGTATGCTGACTCAAACGAATAAGAAAATGCTTTATTTTAAGTGAACATTGGATATGCGATAGAAAATAAAATTACAAGTGAAAAAATTTTCCATTCAGAAATGCGCAAGGTAAGACTTACGCAAGGTATACAGGCTATGCGCAAGGTTACTGGAAGTTAAGATTTCCAAGTAAATTCAATGCTACTTTGTACTAGTTTTGCATGTATCCTTGTTGTTGTATTATTTGATCATATTAATATCTTGAATGACATAGGTGTCATTTGTTTGTGTTTAACATAACAACAATTTTGTAGGTGTACTAGTAGATTTTATCTCAATACCAGTCACTGTGGGCTTTACTTCAGCAACGTCCGTCATAATTGTTGCTTCGCAATTGAAAGGATTGTTAGGTTTAAAAATTTCGTCTCAAGGATTTGTGGATACTTTAATTAAAGTTTTTCAAAATATTGGTGACACGAGTCTCTGGGATACTGGGATGAGTATCTCTTGCATCACGATTCTATTGTTGTTCAGGGTAATTAATGAATCTTTATATTTAATCTTTATAATGAATTTTAAATTTGTCGTAAAATCGTATCTGGTATATTGTCTTGATAAAAGTCTCGTAAAATTTACAGAAAATGAAGGATGTTAAATTGCATGTCATTAGTAAGAAGTCAGTGAATTATCAACGTATAATTGCAAAAGCGATATGGCTGATCTCTACGGCGCGGAACGCCATTGTCGTTGTCACATGCTCGGTCATTGCTTATAAATATGATTCGTCCGAATCTGGATCTCGATTTATTCTAACGGGTCCAGTAAGATCTGGTCTTCCACCATTCGGCTTGCCACCTTTTTCCACACAAATAAATAATCAGACTCTTACCTTCACGCAAATGTGTTCCGAATTGGGTACTTCCATAATATTAGTGCCGATAATAGCCGTGCTCGGTAACGTAGCCATAGCTAAAGCTTTTATGAATGAAGGTAAAGTTGATGCTACTCAAGAACTCTTGACACTCGGAATCTGTAACGTTCTTGGGTCCTGCGCAAGTTCTATGCCAGTTACAGGATCGTTCAGTAGATCAGCAGTAAATCATGCGAGTGGTGTGAAAACGCCAATGGGTGGATTATATACCGGAATTCTGATTTTACTAGCCCTTAGGCTACTCACGCCATATTTCTATTTCATTCCAAAAGGTAGCAAAGCACTTTAACGCAATGTACAAAAAAATGCCAATTTGGCGTAATTATTATCCTCTTTTTCAGCTTCATTATCGGCCGTGATAATTTGCGCGGTAATATACATGATAGAGTACGAGGTTGTAAAACTGATGTGGAAATCAAGCAAAAAGGATCTCATACCGATGTTTGTTACTTTTTTGTTTTGTCTCATCATTGGTGTAGAATATGGTATTTTATCAGGGGTCGCTATAAATTTGATGTTCTTATTGTATCCTTCTGCAAGACCTACAGTTTACGTCGATAAATACACGGTAGTAGCAAAAAAACATAATTCAAACAAAGAAATCCTTTCTCTTTTTTTCTTTTTTCATTATTTTAAGTTGTTAATTGCAGAACTACAAATAAAAGAGCATTGAACTTGATGTGCTCAATACTCATTGGATCATTCTTTTCCAAAATACATGATTTTACTGCTCACGCGTCTAAATACATACTAATAATGTTTCGATAAAATTGATCCTACATTTGTTATAGACTGATTGTGGTGCAGAATACTTGTTGGTTACTCCAGGAAACAGTTTGTATTTCCCTGCTGTCGATTTTATAAAGCAGTCAGTTGGTAATGCTGGTATAAAGCAAGGGTCTAGTCAAATACCGGTTGTTGTTGATTGCAGATACATTTTAGGGGCAGATTTTACGGCTGCTAAGGTAACTTTTTTGGAGAATTGAAAATATTTAATTTAATAAGCACAATATTCATCTCACATTAGATTTTGTACTCTCATTATAGACTGCGTTATATTTTTGTCTGTGTTTAAGCTACTTTGATATAATAATTACTCAATATATAAATTAAAATCTTAGACTTTGCACATATTACTTATGTATTATGATTGGCTGCTATATGTGATATTAACATTATGAAAATCGAACACGTTTCACACACACGCACGCACACGTACACACACATGATAGCGAATATATGTTAAAACAATATGATTAAAATAGAAATCGCATCACATTTAACTATTGCTTTTGTCTAATTTAGGGTATGAAAACATTGATTAATGAATTTAGTAGTCGCAAACAGGGATTGTATTTTTACAATCCAAGATCGGATGTGGTTACTGTTTTGAAAGGTGCCTGTGGCGATGAATTCCAATACGTTTCCACTCAGGAAGAGCTCTCTTATCTGTTATCGACAGTTCAAGGTAACTGAATTTATTTACTATTTTGATTTATAAATGCAGGATAATAGACATATACATCTCTTATGGACCCTCTTATAAGTCCTCTCACTTTTAATTTTATATTAGGATTGATAGTGTATGAAAGTAGCGATAAAACTTTTGATCTCATGTTTACTTTTAAATTTTTGATCCATTTTACATTAAGATTGTATAATATATAAAAAATATATCTATATCTTTGTATTTTTTTATATCTTTGCATTTTTAAATTTGTTTATATCAGCTTTATGATTTTTCTTAGAAAATTTTAAAGCGTTATAGGGATCAGAACTATTTTCCATATATCTCGATATACATATATCTTCCATATATATATAATTCGAATGACAAGTTGACTCAGGATTTTACCATCTATTATATAATATACATATATTAAAGTCACAGTATATATAATCCATGAGATATTACGTTTTATAAATATTTATAACATAAGTATTACAATATTACAATTTTTTAAGAATGGTTTATTCTTATATCTAAGAAAAAATGATATATTGTCTTATTTCCAGACAAATCTTCGCAACAACTTCTTGAGCAAACACATGACAAATTACATTCGTCATTAACGTTAAATAATTCAGAGATGATTCACAGAAATGCGCGTGGTTCCTGCCATGAACTTAGCGAGGTTACAAGTACACTTTTACACGCAACTGCAAGTTAAAATTAAATTTCATTTTTATATTAATAAAAAACAAGATTTATTAAACAGAATGTTACATACAATCTTTATTTAAATAATATTAAGCACACAAAACAATAAATTAAAAGCGATATAGAAATAAAGAATGAATGTTTTATTCTTAATTCACAAAATAATTTTATAATTTAGAAGCTATAAATAATTCTGCTGCTTAAATATTATTTTCCTGATGTATATATAATTATTTCAATCTTTATATGTACATATGTAATACATAGAAATTGACGAAATACAGTCTTAGTTGGCACTTGCACTACTATTGCATAAGAATCGTTAACAAAGAATTTTATCACACAATGTAGTGAAGGCACACAAGAGTCCATCACCAGAAGAATTATTTGTTATGAAAGAACGCGTGTATTCGTTGTGTATATTCGACGTAAATGTAATTATTACAAGTGTAGCATCATAATAATACTAAAAAATATTGCACCCTAAATCATTCTCTTTGCTTAGTCGATTTCTGTTTAATAAGAATGATGTATTCATGTATCAATTGATGTTTATCAAAATGTTTCCTTCGTACTATTTCTCTTTTGTGCTTTCTTAAATATTTTTAGAGAAATTGCAAATCCTCAAATTTACATATCTTCTTATTTTACTTTTGTATGTTTTCGCATAAATTTAACTTGGAATTTAAAGATTCACGTTACGTTGATATTGGTAATAAATCACGATACAGTGATGATCCGCAAATTATTTGGCAGTTCTTTTTATAGTTATATATTTTACTTACAAAATAAGGTGTTAATTTCATTATTTTTGAATGAATTACATTAAGAATTCTTAATTATTTTTTATACACGAAAAATTGTACAAATAATTGTCATTGGTTCATTAGAGTTCCATATAAAATTTATACTCAAAACATGTTTAGTAAAGACCGGAGACAATGTCCGTTACTTTTCCACGTTTCCCAATCAGCGAAGATGTCGTATTTCTTCGACTAATTAGATTTTCTTTAATTGGCTGATTCCCCGAATATTTGCCCGCGTTAAAACGATTCTTTCCAAGACCAAATGTATCGTATGTTCGCCCAGCAAAAATTCCTGATTCGTTTGGTCTACTGGTAAACTTATTACTAATTTTATCCTTGTGGCAAAAGGAATTGTGTCTTATGCCATTTTTTGATAATATTATCGGTGAATCTTCTGGTGAGCTAGTTTCGCCCTTGCTTCTTGCATAATTTAACTCGTTATGATAATTCCATTCGCGAGTTCTCTGTTCCTCGTAGAATTCGTCGCTTTTTAATTGCTTATTGTTAACATGATACAGTTCGTCGTTCTTCAGGTCTCTGTTTCTAGAAACGAGATTATCTCGCCTTCCTTGTTGATCAAATTCTGAAGAATTACCACAAAAATCATCAGATCTGATTGCTCTTGATCTTGTCGGCTGCTTTTCGGTGCGAGATTTGATCGCTTTTGTCTGACGTTTATTCCCGTTCCATTGATTTTTTTCTTGCGTAATAACAATGTCGACCATCGAGTCTAGACCTTCGTCAATCCTGTCTAAGGATTTCGTTTTCAAACTGGGAGACTTTGGCGCGTCGATCGACCGCGGTCGCCTCGTGACAACAGGCTTCAGATTAAAATCCGTGAAGTAGAAAAGACCGCTGTCGCTTTCCCCTTTCGATGAGCATTGATCCCTCTTCGATACGTGATGGGAGATGTGATGGAAAGATTCCGATCTACGCATTTTAAATCTGGAAGAATCAGTCAGAAGTGACACCTGTTCTTGTTTACCAAGATTTTCGGAGTCGATTGATCTCTCATAATTCTGTAAGCTTCGATGCTCGTCGAAAGAATTTAAACTTTCAAATTTTCTGATACGACACTCCACTCTACTCCCCGATCGTGGACTGGACACATTCGACTCGAAGTAATCGTGACTAGTGGAGCGACGTAAATATTTCCTCTTTTCTATCTCGTTTTTATATTTAGAACTGTGTCGATGAATCATCCGTTGATCAGCCGATCGTCCGGAGGATGTTTCAAATCCCTTGGGAATAGATTCGAATTGTCTGTAAACATCGATTTGTTTGTTAGTCGACCTGACATCCGTAATTAAATTTGTTTTCGAAGCCTCGTAATTTCTCAAAGTTTTTCTATCTTTTATATCGTTATCTTTGAAGTGATGCAAATCATCGAGACTCTTTCTAAATTTAACATCAATACGATTTGAGCCTATCAATATAGTATCGCTCTTGATTTGTTTCTGCAAGTGATCTTCGTTAATAATTCTCATCTGTCCGTCATAGATTTGATGTTTGCTGTTATATTTGAGTTTGGAAGCGCTTAGCAAGGAATCGCTGCCGTCACCGAGAGTTTCTTCCTCGACTTCCTCGTCGTGGGAGTTGTACATCTCTGCGTGATCAACGAAGTCGCAATGCCTGGCGGACATGATGGCTGATAAGCACGGCGGTGCTCTTCGTGGCGGTTGTGGATGTAGAATAGCCGGTACTATCGCCTCTTCCACGTCAGGTCCCTTTACAACGATCTTAACACTGCCTTCCATCGATGACTTTGATGTTTTGCGCAGCCCAAGACTTAATTTCTTCGTGCCATCCGAATCAGTACTATAATCTTGATCGTTGCCAAAATAGGTCACTTGCTCACTTTTTATCTGATTTTGAAATATGTTAGAGCCCGTATTCGATTTTAGCATCTTCAAATCCGTATATTGGTCTATCTTGGGTATTTTGTCGTACATATAACTCTCAGAGTTATTCAGTGAAACCTTGGAATTCGATCGGTATAATTTATTTTTATCCAATTCTTGTTTTATCCTTTCTTTATTATGGACAGTTTCTTGATTGTTATTAGCACGATGATTCAGTTCCTGAGTTTTATCACTGAATTCTTCTTCAGCGTCTTTCACTATGATCCTCAGTTCCTCGATCACGTCATCAATCGTTGTTTCCTGATCGTTGCTTTGCATAGGTGAGGCTTTCTGTCGATTGGTTCTTGATTGATGCTTCGTATCTTCAGGACTGCTGGATCTCTCCGAAGAACTGATACCTTCATCCTCCGCGTTCGAGGATACTTTCGGGCTTTTAGCAGCAATGAGAATCACCGGCGTGGATTTATCTCGTTCTTCCAAGTTACAGTCATTTCGTTTCTCTAATTGCATCTGCAAAAGCGATACCTTTTTGCTGAGTACCCTGCAGGTTTCCTCCGCGCGTGTCACTCTTCGCTGCAAAGCGTCCACGTCGACACAGTTGTGCGCCCATTTCTGAACTTCCTTGTGCAGTAAATCAGTTAAAGCATCCTCTTCGCGTCCATCGAATTCCCTTAGCCATTCCTGAAGTACCTGCGGCTCTAAGCCAGCTTCGCAGGCCTCAGCCTAAAAGGAGCGAAATATTTACGTCTTGATATATCGAAATAATAGAGACAAATGTTATAAGACAACATAAGTATATATACTTCCCAAAATTTTCTATATTAATCATACTTATATTAAAAAAAAATATATAAATTATTAAATATATTATATTATCCATTGTATCAAACAAAAGTTTTAAATGTAAATAATAGGAAGAGTCAAACAAGAAACAATTTTCAGCTTAATACAAGATGACAGTTAATTATTTTAGTTTCTCGATTATCACTGGACGTGAAAGGATTAAACAAAAATAATCTACTGGTGGATACAACTTTTTACTATATTTCTTTTACCTGAATGTATAACTTGGTTTGCGTGCGAGGTGCAGATTTCAGAAAAGCGTTTAGAAACGAAACTCCTGCAACCCTCAACGCGATAGCTGCTCTCGGGGCTAAAAGAGCGCCTGCTAAAAATCGAAATCTTCCTCCTTCTCCGTATTTGAGTCTCAGAGTCGATACCGCTTCCGAAACGGCTGCGTGTCCACCCGGTGCTTGGCACACCTTCGTTAAGAGCTGCAAAGCAATGAAATGTATTCTTTTATCACATAAAATATAATACAGAAGATATTGAAAACTCGCAATGTGTGTTTACTAAAGAAAAGACGAATTTAAAATTTATCAAAAGATTCACGTTGTGAGTGTACTTGGAATCTGATTATTTATTATTTCGTCACTATAAACGGACGTTTCTTATTATAGTTTGTAGATTTACAGAATTTGTGATCATGTGCCGTGTATAATTGTCTGCCTCGACTAGACAACTGCTGATTGTATCACACGATATCCGCTCGCAAGGTATATCATACACATCTCGAGAAACGGAAAATAAAAAACAGATCCAACGTCATCCACGTAACATGCGGTAATATAAGTTTGTAAACGAAGCCAATGCTCTCGATCGAATAACATTCGGTGGATAAACGATAAAAACTGGTTTCGACGGTGAGCACCTTCGAAATAACGGCGCCGCCTGTCGAGCGTATCTCCTCTGCTCGAAACATGCGTTTACATTTACGACCCCATCTTGACGACTGGGAAAAAATGACCAAATTATACCGGGAGCGTTAACTTATCGTTGTAAAGACGAAGTGACCCACTAGCATTTTATTTTATTGGTAACTGTAATTTCTTTATTTCATTCATGAGTGAATTTTTATCATTTTCGTATAAGTATATCGAGTTACTGTTATCATAATTGTATTCATAGCCGCAATTCGCAGTGAAGTGTAAACACCTCAAGTAGTAGAATTAAAAGATACGACGACGTCTCATAGATATCAAAATAGACTATTGTCTTTTGACATTGATCCACTACTCGAAAGAGCATGGTGTTTCGCTTTTACGCAGAAAATTAAAAATGAAATTATTAAATATACGTAATTGTGTTAAATAACACGTGTAATTAAATTTATTAATTATACATAATATGCTTAACAAAAATATATTGGAAATGTAAACTGTGAATAGTAAATTGTGAAAATGATATCGTGGAAGGGAAAGAAGAATCTCGCGTTATTTCACGACAACGTGCCGGCGCGGCGCGGCGCGGCATTCGCGCGACACGCAGTAGTTGTGTAATCGATTCTTTTTATCTAACGGTATCACGACGCTTCGCGAGCGGAAGTGGCGATTGTTACCTGAAGAGCCAGAACTCGGGACCGGTTGAGACTACTAGTCAGACAAACCGCGAGAGCTAGGAGGCCAGGTTGCGCCTGTACTAATAGCCGCGGTGCATCGGCGCATCGTTCGCCGCATGCGGCCAGACATTCCACGCACCCCAATTCGTCCAGGGCAGCCCTTCTGGTACCGACCCTAGGTCCGGTCTGCCCCGAATTCGGTGGTGAACTTTGAGCCAATTGAACGCCGCGTAAAGTTTCCAGCAACAGGGTCATTCCGTCCGCTGGCGGGGAGGCGAACTCTTGCACGAAGCTGAAAAAAAAAATCATAATTCATCACGAGAACATTCGACATCTTAACGATATAGCGAAATTTCTTTCTTAACATTCTCATTTTTATAATACTTCCGCGTTCTTAACATCTGTGTTGCATCGCTTTTATTATTTTATATTTACTACACATAATTACACACAATCATATATTTTCTTGTAAATAAGAATGGAAATTGAATTATCTTAAGAAAAGAAATATTAATGTTTATGTGCATGTGACATCTATAAAAAAATGTGTACAACACACACACAAATTTCTAATAAATATATTTCAATATTATTCATTAAAAAAGTCAAAACAAAACAGATTCAATTCTTTTTGGATCTTTCCTTTAGTAATAAAACTAATAACATTGAAGTCACCGATATTGTATATGCACGTCAAAATAAAATAAATTTAAAAAAACTTAAAAGAATTTAAGAAACTATAATTTTTAGATGTAAGAAAAGAAATCAATCATCTCGAGCTTGGTGAATATTTTTTAACTGTAAAAGAACCTGTCTGATACTTAAAAAAAATACATATAAATGAAATATATAAGCAACTCAGTCATTCTGCATATTTGAATCATGACTCTGCCATTGGGCGTATAACATCATTTCAGACATTAGATGTTTACGACTAAGAAGATTTCTCATCTAAACTTAACATACCGGTAGTTACGCCAATGAATACTGGTTGTAATAACATTCTTATGTTTTGAATAAAAATCGTCACATAAGCGTTGAAGAT
Organism: Cyphomyrmex costatus; assembly: GCF_001594065.2. Lineage (NCBI taxonomy): Eukaryota > Metazoa > Arthropoda > Insecta > Hymenoptera > Formicidae > Cyphomyrmex > Cyphomyrmex costatus. The sequence continues at coordinate 1,112,010 of NW_017279708.1, forward strand.
ATTAAAATATAAAGAAAAAAGATAGTAATTACATAATTACGGAGCTTCTCGCTCGACAAGAAAACTGATCCGGTTTATGCGCGTGTAGCTCAGCGAGTTTTTTTTCCGAGATTGTCACCACAAGAGCGAAGAGGGCGACTTCATGATTGAACGAAGGAATCGATCATCATCGCTCCTGAATATATTAACAAAGACATTACACACGAGAGACCTGTTCAAGCTGCTGCGGGATAGCTTTCTCATCACACGCGTGATTCAGTAAGAATCAAAATATCATTTTCTTCGAAAATACTGTAAACAAGACTTTCTCTCTCTCTCTCTCTCTCTCGCTTTATACCTACATCTCGCTCGTTTAAATTAAAACAAATTTTATTGTCGAATAATTGATATTTTAAGTCGTCAAAAAGTCGAGAAAAGACCAGTCGATTCGGTCACGTTTTGAATTTTACGTATAATATCATAAATCGAACCTTATTGCGATGTTTTTCTCTGATCGATCCGAGAGTGTCCTTTTACAAAGTCTTTATACAATTCAGCAGGAGCAACGTGAGATGGTTTCCCTTTACAACTATTCGCAACGCCTTAAGGTAAACAGGTGTGAGGACGGGAAAGTACACGCTATACCTGTCACGCAGTGACAAGTCCATACTCGTGCGAGTATTCGCAATTTTTTCTGATTTTGTGAAAATGATGCGCATCGAATCTATCGTAATTGCTAAGGTATTTTCGAACTTCCTCCGATCGGTTTAATTTTCTTAATAGCACTGCTTAGAAGACACGCGATGGCGTAATAAAAGAGATGGCACTAAAAGAGAAGAGGCATCTCTCTCGTCTTTGTACGTGTTACGAGAGTTATGTTGCTTGAATTGTGCACACAAATAATCAAAGTTCAACCCTGTGACAAAAATCTCATGGAGAAAATCTCTATCATTCACTGAGAAGTTCGTGGATTATTGTCTATTTTTTTTTTAGAAGAATAAAATATATTCTAATTCTTGCAAGACTCTGCACGCGCGATTCTCTTTATCTCGTCATGAGATGTTGAGTCGTAACGAAAATTCTGCATTACTTGAATAGCGCGCGTATTTTCACCGATAGCAAACGTTCAAAGATATTCCATCGAGAATCAAAAATTCAATCTCGAAGAATTTTATACGTTTTATGCTATACCAAATTTAGCACGAGTATATCCCGTTGTATTGTCAAGCATCGCATTCAGGACCAAAGAAGGACCATTCTGCTTCGCGTGCCATTTATAGCATCGGAAACGTTGCGCAACATTCCGTTATTCGCCAACATGTATCAGCAAATGAGAGAGAGAGAAAGAGAGAGAAAGAAAATGATACACATCATAAATCGTAAATTAAGAGCCGCCATAACCAATCGACATGTTTTTCGGCTAATAAGAAACTGCGAAGGTAGAAATGGGCATCGAATGCTTGCAGGCAAAAGAGAAACAACACACACTCGTTAAAAAAATCGGTCACATGCAACGTTATAGTGTGGTCCAGTTTTATGGCTGAGTATATAATACGGTATAAAGGAGAAAGATATTAACAAATTTATATACAGAGTGTCTCATTATAATCAACTCACTTAAATATATTTTGATAATTAAATACAAGACATTGAAATTTAGGAGGGAGGGGAGAGGATGTAAAAGTTGTACAGTTTAAAAGAAAAATTTAATCAAAAAGAAATCTGATTTTGAGTGGAAATAACAACGTGAAATAAAATTATATCTTTTTGACTGGATAACTTGATTTTATCATGTGACTCTCGTAATACCATATCTTTCCATATGGCAAAACAGCGACTCATGAGTATTATACGTTACAAATAAACCATCAAACAGAATAAGGTGATATATTTTAATAAAAATATATTCCAACAATATTATACCTAAATTGTATTACCTACTTTGATTAAAATCACTTTATATCTAAAAAAAAAAAAAAAATTAAGTAGTATGGCAATAAATAGAGATGCTAGTGAAAAAAAGATAATATCAGTACGGAATAGCTTTATTTAACTTTCGCAACATATCGCCTCCACATATAATACATACACCTTCAATTATCATGTTCACTTGGCACATTTTCGCGCGGAAAAAACAATCCTGAGAAGTGCACCTCGTTACCTCATCTCATGAAACAATTCCTAGCTATTGAACGAAAGTATAATCGCTGATTATTACACACAACAGAGCCACTAGGAGTTTGCAAAGAGTCGAGCATTAAGTGCTGTTAAAGAATATTCGAAGGCGAATGATTTGAATGTATAATGTTTCAGTACATATATGTATATGTTTAAGGGCATCCGGCGTTACGACGCACATAACTTGGCATAACTCGCTGAAAAAATATATCGAAATGGACTTTGTCTAGACGGAAATTGCTATATAAACAGCACACATGTACATGTGTGAGTGACACGCGGTGAATCGAATATACGGGACATGCAAATGAGTGTTAAATGCCTCTTATATCGCTGCGGTCGACGTCTCTCGCGTTTAACGACAAAGGAAGGCAAGAGGAGAAGAAAAAGACAGCGCGGTTCTTCCCTCTTAACAATGGATGCATTATGTTACCGGCGTATTATGCATAATGCGCGAGGTATCGCGATACCACGGCGCAGTACGTGCACGAAATACAAAGGATCCGCCTTTGTTGCTCGCACCGTAAAAATGTCACGGCGACCGCGTTTGGATGCGAAGAAAACGAAAGCTTCGAAGAGGATGAGAGTGACAGTAAAAGAGATAAACGAGCATGATGCAGCCGCGACAGTCATGCCCAAACATATCAGCTATTTTGATATTTAAGTAATTTATAGCCGGTATTCATAGTCTTATTTTTAAGTAACGTCTTAATATGGCCCTCTAATTGGTTGGTGTACTTAAAACAATCTTAAATATAAGAACTGACTTGTGAGTTTGAATATTAGAGAGATATCAATCCTTCCTTCTAAATAGTTTTTATCTTCTCATCTCTTTTTTTCGTAATATTGAATAGTTTCTTGACAATTAGCATTTCAAGTAGGGAGATGGTACTTAATGAAAAGATAAATTGATTGGATGAAATCTCGAAGTATTTCAAAAGAATATGTATCAAGATTAGCCGACAAAACGTATGGATCACTGAACAGCACATGGCGCATGAATATTGATAAAGCATAAAACATTCACGATAACGGCAGTATATTTTGATCGCGATGGATAAACCCAATATTACACGTACAAATGTATGCTAATGTATGTATATAATTCATGGAAGTAACCTCTACGATACATTCCTGTACGTAATAGTTCCTTTTCTATAATGTTTTCACATCATTCTCTTTTTCATTTCACATAATTTTATTTTCAACAATCTTGCATAATTTTTTTAATTCGAAGTACTGTACAATATTGATTTCATCAAATTGTTACGCTTTATTATGATTTTAAACCCGTTTTATATATGATCTAGAATTTGTGTGAAATTATAATAAATTAAGTCATAGAAAAATTAAATAAAATTGTATTAATTAAATAGATGTAATGTTGTCTTTTTTCAAATTTAGATTTGCCTTAGTAATAATATATTTAAATAATTACATTAAATTTATATCTATTTTTAAAATTAACTTTTTACTTATTAATTTAACATATGAAAATGATATAAGTAGATATATATGAGAACTCGTCGACAAACGATATGCAGATAGAACTCTATCTAGTTAACTATAACTATAATCAAACTTGAATGACGGATTAATGGACAAGATATATAAAAGTGCATCCGACAACGACCTCTTTTAAGGATAATAGAAGAGACCGCAGATACATACATCGCAGAAAACTATTGAAATATAACCAGCAAAGAATAGACGCTTAAAAGGCAAACAAGCATACGCGGCAAACAATGACAAACGTATCGACATGCACCGCGCAAAGAGACAGCAACTGCGGTGTCTGATATCGTGTGAGAGAAAAAAAAAAGTTTCCTCGTTTTTCATCACGCGTGTAGTAGGAAGCGGTTATGCATTCGTTATTACGCCAAGCGGAAGCACCTGTGGACTATGAGTGTACGGCGGGTTCGGTGCCCGGTCGAGGCTTCGCCTTCGAGGCGACTAATATACTTGCTCGTGTGCGAAAGGGAGCAAAAAAGGGGAAAAAACGGCCGAAAGATTGTTTCTTCTTTGTTTGCTTCGTATACTTTCAAGTGGTTCTTCTATTAAATTAATCAAGATGATTTCTCCGAAACTAAACAGAGATTCGGATTCGTTTTGCTTGTATAATAATATATCGCCACCTTCGTTTCTTACATTTGTGTGCGTTTTCTTTCTGTGCTCACTACTGCGTAAAAAATACATCGCGTTACGATATCTCCTCTATCGGATTACATATATGTAGATTTTATCGCTTTAACTACATATCATTAAGAAAAGAATTTAATTAATGAAAGACGTGTGTGTGTGTGTAATTTTCTAACAAACCAGATTTAAAAGAATAAAATGCAAATTTAATTCACAGTTTTTCTATTATATTATAATTGTAATAAATATATTTCTATATAAATAAATAATTATCTATATAAATAATTTATTTGTTTTTAACAAAAAAGAGTCCATAACTAGTTTATATAATTTTATTAAGTATATTTCTATATATTTTATTAATTACATAAATTATACATATTATATGTACACACACAAAGTTTCTATGATTATGGATTTGAAACAATTTCGCGCATACATACGGAGAAATGAAATAAATTATAAATAAAATAGTATTTCTTTTGAGACGAAATAAATTTTATTAGGAGAAAGTAGAATGATTTTATGTTATCATCCTCACTTAATACCCATTTTTTTTAACTTCTGTCAAATTGTAAAATTTTTTTAGCTTCCTTCAAGACGATACACTCGTCGACCATCAATTGACTAGAAAGTTGTCTTCACTTTAGACGACCGATGTGATTGATGAAAGTAGTATAAAGAAATAAAGCGAAGTAGTACAAACTAGATTTGCTTTGTACAGCGTATATTCATTTCTTCAATTATTGTTGTATATTATTAATTATATTATATATATGTACATAAAATTAATATAATATATATGTGATTAATACGTTAATTTATTAATGTATGCATATCTAATGTATTTATATTCTATATATATAATTGTAAATGTATACTCTGATAAAGTAAAAGTTTGACTGATGCAGAATTGTCTCGTAAGTACTTGTAGCAGATACCGTTATGGATGAGAAGACTGAGATTATGGAAGTGTCTATTTAAGGACCTATTCTGTATGAGCCATGCGTACAACAACGAATCCATGAAAATACAATTAGGAGCTCTAATAAGGCTTCGTTGTAAATGATACACCTGTCGTTTTAGCTGTTTCGCCTTAGCAAAGACGGAAGATGTGCAGCTCGGCCAGATCGATTTGCAGCGGTGTGCCACTATACAGTTAGCCGTAATATCGGCATTCGGTTATTCGAAGCCGCTACTTACGGGTTATCCGCCGACATCGAGAAGCGCAACATATTATAACTCATTTATCTGGGACATTCTCGTCCGCCATATGACGCCCGTGTGCAACCGGAGGATAGAGCCATCAACATTCGTCCTTTAAAACATATGCTGTATACCAACGACAGACTGTGGAAGAATTTAATACTATGAGCATCGTCTTTAATCATCTGCCAAGTTAACGGATTCGCGCTCTTCTATCCGTCTCCTCTTCCTCTCTCTCGCGGAACACATAACAGATCATTTGCGCCACGTAAATCGTTCATAATCGGGGAACGGCAGGATACATCGTAATTTTTCAGAATAACCGCGAAATTGCGTCCCGTGGTTAAACGATGAATCGATCGCCTCTTATATAGATATAATATTGAAAAATAAGAGAAAAAATGGATTTACCGGTTATAAGCTTTTATATGTATGTTAAAATTACTATAATTAAACTTGTGCCAGATATAAAATTGTTATTGCGATTTCATTATTACGACCAATTAGGTAGCTCTTATTGCCGCGATAGGCACTACAAATCAATATGAATAAACGTGCCTCGAGCGTCTTGGCGCGAGACAAACATCATCGATCTTCCGACTAGCGGTGTAAAGCATTGACAGGCAGGAAGAAAAATTCTAACGATAACGCGCGATTCTTAATCACCTTCGGACTTAACAGGCATGAACATTGCACACGGTTGCGCATTTATGCCTTTGGCATCACTTTTCTAATCGTGTGAATAATTTTTATGACGTATCAGTTTAGAATTGTGATTAATTCTTTACAGACATCTCCCTTTTTCTTTTTCAATGTGTATAATAGGCGAGATATGTATTTTTTATCTAATTTTAATTAATTTATTTTATATCAAATAGATATTTTTATTTTTGAACATTGCCCTTTTTAAATGTATTCTCAAGTCGTGGCTCGGGCGAGACGATAGTGTCACGATTAAGAGGAAATAAGTATTTTTATGAGCTAGAACGTTTCGTATATTGGTCCATCTTCAATTTCTCCATAAAAGGCAACTGTAAAAGTAAACTGATTCTGCGTGTTTTTTTAACGTCGACAAATATTCAATGGATAATGATTTCTTTATCTATATTCTTTATATTCTGGAGATACTCATCGCATCTCTGGAAATATCGTTCTTAAGATACTCGAAATAACAAAATTTTGAGAGCACAAACGTGGGAATTTGGATTTCTACAGGATCTAAGTTTTTTTAAATTTAAATACTTAATTCTTTCGATTTATACTTTGCAATTCTCGCGAGATTATAGTATCTTACATCTCTCTCGTCATTAGTTCCACCAAGGGAGCACGAACAGTGAGTGTTATTTTAATCATTCGCAAATAATTCATATTTCATACTTCCGCGTGCGTTTCTCGCGTGTATCTACAGAAATTCGTTATTCTAAGAATATGAGAATCAACTAATCCGCGTTACAAACTGAGTAGTAATCACTTCCTGTAGAATTATTTTTATAATCGTATAATAATAAAAAAATACGTAATATATAGGATATTAAAAAAGGACTGTTTGAAAAATCTTTGAAAACACTTATGCTTTGATTTTTCTTTTTAATATCTCGTGTATAACACATTTAGAAATCAATTTATAATTGTAAATACAAAGCAAATAAATCTATTTAAATATATAAACAAGTTGTATTATAAAAATAAAAAACTATTTATATCTTCACACACACACACACACACACAATGATTAATTTAATCAACTTAACTTTTTTGGATTTATGTTGGATTCTATAAATAAACATATGTATACAATATTATGCATATAGATAAATGTATAGATGTGTGTGTAAATACGTTTGCTCGTGTAACTTCTCAAGTCACACATTCAGAACAGATTCTATATATAGATAATGTTTTTTGAGACTGCTACTTTTTAATAAAATTATTGTATAACTTACATCAAAATTGAATATCTGATAAGTAAATAATTACATTAAGAAACAATCGATCGAATTATTTGTTAACTAATCTAATTATTAATCAGTTGACAAAAGTGATCAATTTGATGGGCACTGACCTGGGAAAGGCAAGCCTGAGATCGGCTCTGAGTTTATTTAACAGCTCGCTGACCGATGTGAATTGTCTCAAGGTCATCTCACCACTTCCGGATGCGTAACCGGAACTCGAACTGGTTGTCGACGGCAAAGTACCTTGAGAGTCTTGAACGGTTCCTAATGGGCGTCTTCCCCATCGTCTCAGCGCGATTGCGTAATCTTCGGCATTATACGTGGGTGGTCTTAAGCGTTCCTGTGCGAACAATTTCATTATCTAATTGAAAAGGCTCTTGAAATTATTTTATTTCATAGAATATTAAATATAATTAATGGCGTTTTCTATTTACATTTAGTATAACATTATAAATAAACAATGACGAAATGAAAAGTAGTTATTGTTTAAGATGTCTTGTTAATTTATTAATCTATGCAGAATTAGCATCTCACGATATTTTATACTTTAGTCGAATAAATCTCAAAGAGCGCATATACGAATTATTATTGGTCGCTTATACGTATGAAATATTTATGTCGAAAGATAGGAAGATATCTACGGTTAATTTCAGGGCGCTTCCAACCATAAATTGATAGGATCATAGTGATTATCGTCTTTTCTCGCTAACCATAAGTTGCGGCAGTAGCTGGATGCTGCTAAGAGGAGAAGAATAGGTATGGTGATGAAACTAGATAATTAAAACCAATCGTTCGTACAAGATGATTTCTGTCAATTAAAATATAAATTAAATATAGATTAAACTATATTTGAACTTTATATTTTGAATTAAAAAATATGTATTTTGGATTAAAAAATTCCAAATTCAAGAAAATTCCAATTAAATAAAAAACGCGTCGTTAATTCAAAATTTCCCTATATGACAAATAAATCTATTATGCAATAATGATATATGTTAATTTGCATCGATATCAAAACTGAAATTATGTATTGATCGTAATCGTATAAACTTATGATTAATTGAATAAATTTATTCCATTTTAGTCATGATAACAAAATATATCAATGTTTCCTACTTTCAAGTGTTTCAGGAGAGAAGTGATTCTAATCAGTGATGCTTCCTTGTTAATGTATTATTGTACTTCACGCGAACAAATTACGTAAAATTAATTTACTTTCGTGCTTACGGTTAATACAGAATGTATAAATTATGAAACAATCCGCTATTGACGCACACGGAAGCAGTATAAATGTATAAATTATTCAAATGAGTCAATTACATTCAGAATATTTCCCGTAAGCTCGTACGGTTGTTCTATTTAAATATAATGTAGGCACATTTATTAAACGACATAGTGCGAGATTAATCGAACGAGCGCGTTTTGAGAAATCATAACATTGGAGAATATGTACAGAAACTTTCAGTTGAGTAAATTATATCAGAATTTCTTAAAATTGTTCCGTTTTTATTCGTACAAATGAAGCAAACATTGATATAGAAACTATATAGAATAGAGAAATATAGTATGAGTAAAAAATGCAGACGGATTTTGCTGTGGATGGTTTGAAAGAAAAATATAAGAAGGAACAAAATAGAAAGGAAATCAGAAAACCCTCGATATTCTTATATCTCTGGTTTGCGGTCATACATCTGGTCTGTACGTATACCGTATTATTGCACAGCGACTGCATTCACTCGCGGTTGTGGTACGCGAGTAAATAAACACTATTTATAAATGAGAACGGAGAGTACAATGTGACAATGAGAACATCTTGATATAATTTCTTAACGTTGTTTATATGCATCAGTCTCTGCCCGATCAATCACTGATGCAGTTATTTTTTCCTACATACAAAGATAAATATTCTTTGTTATCTTTTGCATTGAATTTTCCGAGTTTATTCCAACAGCTAACTTGTAAGATTATATGTAGAAATAGATGTATGTGGATGCAACGGTATTACGAACAAAATTGCAGCCATCCAATATTCTGTAAAACAATGATTATGTATCTCGTATATGCAATTTTGTATGTAAATTTTTTTTTTTATGGCTTTTAGAAAATATAAATTTAAATCTATTATACGTGAGAGGATCATTAGCACGATCAATCATGCTCGGTACTATTATTACATCTAGGAACGTTCATGATTGGATCTCGTTACAACGAGGTACGACGCGTGCCGATGTTGTTTTCGTTTTGGCTTGTCTTTACGTGACACCGTGACGATGAAAGATAAGGTTCTATAGTCATTACGATCATAAATATGAGTTGCTTATTAATTAACTTACGGAAATCGCGTTTTACATATGTCAGGAAATAAATTTTTTCATTTCCTTCAAATTTTTTAATTAGAATGAAAAAAACCACGGTTGGCGCATGCCACTTCAATAAAACGGATGATTTATTGAAAGTCTTCATAACAACGCTTTCGATACGTACGTTATTCTTTTTATGCATCCCTTCCGCAATTTAAGTGAAATCGCCGTCGAGACTTTCCCGCAACGATGGAACATCGCGTATATGACTGCGCACACGATATCTCGTCACAGTTGATCTAATTTCGAGTTCGTCCGCAACGATTTCCATTTTCATCCAACGAATTGAGCAATTTCGATCTTAACACTCGTAAAAGCTTTGACTTTCACGTGCGTTAAAGTGAAACTATACATCGACGTGTATTCAGGATATACCTTTTGGTTGAACTAACACATACAATAAACCGCTAAAACATAATTATCTCCATCTTGACATATATTAATCGACTCTATTACTAGTAATATAGAAATTATTATGAACTAAAAGATCCGCTGTAATGATCGCGATTGAGATATATTAAGACATGTAGATTTGGTTAATTGGAAAAGAAATCGATGTTTATTATGTAATCGTATATATGGTAGTACGATAGATATACTGTCTCATAATATAAATAGCGAAATACTATAAGTAGCAGGAAAGACACGCGAGAATATTTATGAGATAGCATATGCAATATATAATCAAGCCGTATATGTATGCGCGCGTATGCCGTTAGCGACAAGGTCAAGGTGAGAAGAGAAGTGACTTGCTACTTTAGCTTGAAAGACCGACTCTATTCTCTTAATATTAATATTCTCCTTCTTGTCACATAGGCGAACCAAGTCGAGGTGATGGAGTTCTCACGGTGTAGAGCGAAATAAAGATCGGTCGTCTTGCCGGTCCAGCCTGTCTTCTGTGTATATTTACTCAAAGTTGAAAGATATGCTAATCGGAAACATCCTGTCGTATGCATGGAACGCCGTTTAACGCGACTCAAGTTATATCATAAAGCTTCCGCGCCGTTTACACGCCGGCAAGCTAACACGCGAACAATCGCGTCAACGTATTTGTTAGTTTGTTACACAGTAATTTACTTAACGTTGTCTCTATATACGACACTACCTTTTCTGGTTGCGGTCCCCATGGTTTCACAACCAGCAGTTCTTCCTCCGCATTGGGCGCCATGTCTGACTCGCTGAAAAATCACAAATTATACACAAATTAAATAGAGGTGACTTTTTTTTTTTTATAGAGATAGACATATTTTATCGTATTAGTTAACAAAAAACCCTACATATATTTGAAATGAAACATCTGTTGGAAACGTATTCAAAATACATGCATTATTAACTAGGCAAAGTTTCGCTGCGTTCAATAGAAGAAAGCAGTTTTAAAACTGTTGTAAAATTTTGCAAAAAAATATTAAACTTGTCCTTATTTTTTTGTTACAATGCCCTTAAAAGAGAGTAAAAAGAAAAAATAATAAACGCGATTTATTTTTCTCCTATTATATATACGCCAAAATTAGCAATTTTATAATATTATTATAGCATTGACATTAAATAGCATGTTTTTTTAATTTTTAATACATTTCTATCCTTTTTAAATATGTTTCTATCAGTTGACGAACCACTGGCAATATTTGGTACATTTTTAATCTGCGCGTGACAAGAAGAATTATAATAATTTATTTCAAAGTGTAGAGTGCAAGAAAAAATCTGTTTCTGACATTCTCCAATTTTGAACGGCTGCAATGAAGAAACGGAAGTGACATTCTTAGCGCGATGAATTCGAATAAAACGTGGAAGGAAAAATCTCAAGCACACCGTTCTTCTTGAAAAAACTACCATCGCTTTATCATTTTTACACAAACGACGCAGAATGTTGCATTTAATTAGAGAACCGTGCACATCGCACGCGTACTCGTGCTGTCGATCGTCCGTGCTGTAGAACGACTCCGCGGAATTTGCTTCGTGGTATTTTCAAACGGTACCTTACTCACGCGGTGCGTTCCGCCAGAACGGAGGCGATGGCGCGCGTATACCAGCTCCGCATGCGTTATTGTAACAAAAATGGACATTTTTATTTCATCGCTATTCGTTTTCTACTCCATTCGATTCTTTGGAATATTCGTTTATTCTTTCTCTTGAAAAACATTACGCGCATAATCGAGATTAAAATATACTAAGTATCGCGACTGTGATGAATTTTTCTCGATAAAGCTTCCAAACTTTACGAACATTCGAATGTACTTTATTTGAAAAGGCATGCAGAAAATTCGCTGTCAGAAATTCATTCAGTAAAGAGAGCTCTCTGATATATACGAGGATCTTCCATTACATTTTAACTTTTGAAGCTTTTGTTCGAATATGTAATATACGAGTATATCGCAACGTCACGATGATCTCGCGCGAATATGTTACTCGCTGTAATAATCGCAATTGTATTAGCGCGAAAGATTCTGGTTATCGCGCGAGTAATTGCGTTTCACACTTGCACACACCTGTCTATAGGGATATGCAGATATAATCTTATCCGTCGAGATAAAGGCACTCTGGCATTTCACGGTCCGATGCTGCGTAGTGCAATGATTCTACATACATTACGAGGACCACGGATGCTTAGTTTTGTAGGTTGCCTATGATAATAACGAGTTACGATCGTGTCGCGGTCACGATCAACTGTACGATCGTGCATCGATGCCTCGATGGCAAGCCGAGTGTATCGGAGATGTATACCTACTACTATGACGTTGATGCTCACGTCGTAACCTTACAAATCACCGTAACCGTAATCACTGATTCCCGTGATTCGATTTAAAGGTTACTATTCGCAACATTAGCGCTGTAACATTACAACCGGTACATATTATACGTATATGAATCTTATCGCACGCTCTAGTCGGACATTTTGTCACACGTAACATAATTTTAGTTTAGCAAAATAAACAAAATATGACAATTATGCTTTCTGTATTTATTTAATCAGTCAATTTTTTACGCGTTAAATAACAGGAACTGTTGATGGATAATCAAATTGATTGAAATAACAAATTGTCGCATGTACTACATACGTAAGTTAGCATCCCATGTCTTTCGATATCTTTTACACTTTTCAACTTTAATTATCAAAACTTTTTTTTATTTTAAACAACATATTAATATATCTTTGAGAATTCTGAGACTGGGATGCTGACTTTTTAAAGATTATACGTATATCCACTGTACTGTTGAATGTCGCTTTCCTCAAGGAAGAAACACGTATGCGTGTGTGCGTGCGTGCGTGTACACTTGAAACGCATGCTTAGATATATCGCGAAGGAAAAGGTACGCGGCGTAAGTGCGTGCCTACTACTCGGAAACAGCCGAGGCATTGACCCGCGCGCGAGAGCGGTTAGTCACACATATGCACGCGTGGATTACCCGATATATGTGCGTATCTCTTATACCATGCCGGCGCGCGGTGCTTTAATAGCATTAAAACGGCCCACGCTCCCCCCTTCCACCATATCTCATCGCGGCTACTACCGCGCTCTCTAAACAATTCGCCACCGTACCAGCCATAGATTTCCGTAATGTACATTAGACTGTCAGCAAGCCACGGTTATCTCGTGATTAGATACTAGATTATGACGAGACTATGATAGAACTCCTCTTATATCGTCGCGAGTTGTACGTGTTTGTTGCTCAGGAATCTCTTTTCTAATGGAAATAAAAATGACGTATCTCCCTCTTTCTCTCATTTTTTCGAAATATTGTCATGCAATCGTGTGACAAATGTACTTGTAATCCTCTGTGGAGAGTAAAACGAGAAGAAAATTTTACTTTGCAGAAAAATTAAGTATATTTTTTTTCTAGAATTGAAAAATTCTGTTATATACATCAAAATAGTGCGATGCACAAACACTCTCACAGCTTTTAACTAATGAAAAATAATTAATACATTCGATTGATGCGCGTTCTCATTTATACATGCACGCGATGTGCGCTACGTTTTCCGCCATCAGCGACGTATGAGTTACATACGCACGTTTTACATAGTGCAGGCAGGAATGCGCAAAGAGGCGACGACAAATCTTGCAACTGAAGAATGTAAACGTCGTTCATCTGTCTCGTTACGACGACTCGAGAGAATGGAATTCTCTCGCTTCGACGATCTAACGTTTCTCTCGTCAATTCTCAATTTAATCTCTACGACACTTCGGTATCAATTAATGTGGCTCAACGCACTCGTAATGCAACAATTTACCAAGTAATCTCATTTCAAAACAAAATATTCAGCCGTCGTCAAACGATTGCGATTCCTCTTTAGTGTCGAGATGAAAAGGCATTTTCAAATCACTTGCAGAGCCATCGAGAAAAGTATAGGGGGGCTCCTCGTTCATTGTGTAGAAAATTGATAGGTACTGTAGAGCGTAACGAGGTGCCGCGACTCGTTAAAGCGATTATTCCCGTCTGGTCGAACTGTTGCGTAACGAAAAATGTCGGCGGACCAGTATAATAACGACTCGTATAATAACGGAGAGTCAATTCGACCGAATTTCTACTGCGGCTTTAATTTCCTTCTTCTCGTTTGAGAGATCGACGAAAGAATTTAATGTTAAAAATTACAAGTGCAAATATATATATATATGATATATATATATATATATTTACGCACGTTTTATAGACTTTCTAAGCCATTACCTATAAGCTTAAGCCGTAATAAATTGACCAATCCACCGCAGTCGATTATTCGCTTCTCACATTCGACTGATTAGTCGATTTTTTACCGCGGTTTAAGACTTGAGCTCGGGTAATACGGTGTTTACTGTAAAAAGCCCCTATCAAAACTCTACTCTCAAAAGCCGTCTACTTTAACGACACAACTGACTTGAAACGGTATCAGCAAAGTGTGTAGGTACATACATGTATATATAGTGGAAACAGATCCATGTATTTCACGATTATTAAAGTCGAGGTCGTACTGCGCGCCAACGGTTGAGAGGGTACAGTTGAATACAAGAAGAGGTCATCGCTAGAGCGATTGTGAGGGGGGGGGGGGAGAAGAGGAAGACATTGTAAGCATCACGATGCTCGTAATGCTTTCCGTCGACCGCAGATCAGATATCGCCGCGGCGCAGCGCGGCGCGGATTAACGTCTCGAACGCGAACGGATGGAACGCGTTCGGGGCGCCACGGGACCTCGGATCGTCGATCTTGACGACCATTAGCGGAATACACGTGAGTCCAGAGGGATTTTTCCGTTATGACTGTTCCGGGAGCTATGCACGCTGGAATGCTAACCGAGCCAATGCCCGGAAATGCAGTCCGTCTTCCATACTTGATTCCTCGCCGATTGCAAAAGAAATACGTTTGTATTTTCCCCGAGGGGGCTGCAAAAACCCGCGCCGGAGCTCGTAAGCTTTTGTGCACGGTATAATGTAACACTAGATTTCGCGTATGTTTATCGTATACGCGTATCGAGCTTTCGCGGAGTTACACAGCGAACATTTTTTACAACTCATCTTCTTATGCATATTTATTTTTACATATTTTTCTTTTTTGTTGCAGCTTAATGTGAAGCTATTTACGCGCTCCGAGATGTTTATATGATAAAACAATTATGATATTATCCGGTATGAAATAACTATACTAACTTTAACCATAACACTGTCATGGGATTTGTATAATAATCTCACATTCTAAACCGATGAATAATGAATTGCCTAGAGTCATTTAAGTACTTTACTCGTGTATCGTCGTAAATTCTAATCATGATATCGTGCATGATCTATATTATATTTATTAGATAATCAATATAAAAATAAGTCCTTAATCTTCTTAATCTTCCAAGTCGCGCTACATTTCTTCGTAAATCAGGAATGAATGCCGATAGATATGTGATTTCTATCCAAATCTAAGTCTTTATTTCTTCTTATTATTATCATTATTCCATATAATGTGCTTCACGTCACTTAAAACGTATACGTGTCCATATTATGACAGTTTCATCGTTTCGATCGGATCGCATTTTCATCGAATACATCTAAGCGCTTCGTTCGTCACGCATCGTAAAATACATTAAAAAAGGCCCAATGACCTCGATCTAGGAAGAGGAAGATTCAGGACGCGCTCAAATCAGGATCTCGAGCGGGAAAAGCCACCGGTCTATATAATATGTTGATTACAGATCTCGCCTTACGATGAATCGCTACCGCAGATGCGACTGAAGAAAAGAAAAAAGGAAAAAAATATGTGACGAGGGAGAGAGAGAAAAGAGGAAAAGGAAGAGGAAGGAAAAGAGAGAAGGAGGAGACTATGACTACAGTCCAGAACGCGATAATAAATGTGAGATTGGATCTGGTCGTTTTATTGGTATGAAATCGTTTGTTTTATCGGTATGAAATTGCACTTGAGCGAGCAACGATCCAAATTATTTGAATATCGTACCATAAATGCTCTCTAATTCGATCAGCTAGACGACAAGTCAGGTAAATATACGTGTTAAATAATGCAATTTTGTGATGTTAATTTTTAAAAAATAATTACTAATTGGATTAGAATAGAGAGATATACAGCCAAATTCGTTCGAAATAATTCGTATTTCTATTCTTAAAGTTGCTATACTTGATGCTATACTTACATCATGTCACAAACCCGATGTCTAAAGACGATTTTATCGAAAATAATCATGTGAGATAATAGAATAATGTGATAATCACTCGTCAAGAGAAACCGTTTCTCTTTACAAAGAGATTGGTGAAAGACGAGACAGTTATAATTTAATTATTTAACCAATAGAGGTAATGTTGTATATTCATCATTTTAACATTTCAATTCATATAGAAAATGAAGCATGTTCCGAATATTTCATGCAAGATGCGTAAATGTCACCTCCATCGATCATAAAGTGATGCAAATGACAGTCGCTTTCTTGGAACGAGAGTTCGATCGAGAGCAGTTTCGCGGAGAAAACGATTCATGTGTTGATGATACACGTGTGCTCACAGGAAATTGAAGTCATTAATGCCCGACCGAGAGAAACGAGTAACGCCCTATTGGTCGAGATATGAGTAGCGTCGAGTCGCATCATTTTAATACGCATATATATACATGATATATTTTCTTAAAGGCCAAAAACTTTCCACTGGAATCTCAATCGAAGACTCTTACACATACCTCTCTCCTTTCCTCTAATAATAATCAGAAAGATTAAAACAAATATCAAAGAATGAAAGATATTAACAGCAATCTATGAACCAGATTTATTTTTCGATCAAGAAAGAAAAAGAATTTGAGGAATCGTTATTTTTAGAAAAAATCATATAACTGCGTGGTATTATTTTCAATAAAGAAAAACTCTTTAGAAAAACAGGGAGGAGGAAAGATATATCGTCCGGATGTCTTCCTCATAAAAAAACAATCGATAAGATCGACCATGAAACCATATTCTTATATTCCACGCATGTTTCGAAAGCATGCTGCAAACAATAAACTTGCGAGATCAAATACGCGCGAAACTAACGTCCCGTGAAATACGCCGATTCGGATCCCGTTTCGTTTGTCACTGCTCGCCAACTGAGTGTCCATTGTAAGATCGTATGCCGTTATGAATCTCGCAAGTTATAAAACGGGTCCTCCGTCTGGCGCGAGGTGCCATCCTCTTCTCTCTCTCTCTCTCTCTCTCCCTCTTCTCTTCCCCCTTCTCCTACTCTCTATCTCTTTCTCTCCGGCAAAGTGTATAACTGTATCTTTTCCATGGCACATACGTGAACATCTGCGTGAACGTGCGGCAACGAGACACAAGAGAAATAGAAGAAAGAAAAGAGAAAGAAAGAGAGGATGCTCTTTTCCGAAGAAAAAAAAAAAAAAAAAATAAATAAGTGAAGACGGACGAATTCACAGGATGACGCGCTCGACAGTTCGAATTATCGCACCGAAGAAATCTAATTTACAGCGGCACGATGCGAAACTGCAATTTCTCTGCACCGTTAGCCACTTCGATGCACTTCGTTTAGCGAGATGACATTTAATTCAGCATGGTGCACTCATCGGAACAATGTTGAAATTGCACCGCTGCCTGCTCTATATGGTTTTACCATACTCGGAGCAAACTGCTCGAATACTTAGTTAGACGTATAGAAAAGTATTCTAGTCGACACACAATATAATATTACCATATATTTTTATACGCATCGCATGGGAGTTACCTAGCTGCATTCATTGATATAACAGTCACGTGGAAAAGCAACAGAGATAATGATGGAAAGAGATGCATTTGAACGGCGGTTAATTGCGAGGCTCGCATCGGGAATACCACCACGTGCGGTAGCAACATTATTCACCTAGTGGCATAACGGGACGCAATAATTAACACCGATGCAGAATTATTGGCTAAACACATGTTAATAAAATCGACCGTGCCGCTGAGCCCACACGAGAAACTATAACTGCGATAACTATATACCGGGATAGAGGAAAACGCTTTCTAGAGTCTGCGAGATTGTTTCGCGCGAATTGCACAACATGCACCTACTTGCGATAAATCATAAGTGAAGTAACGACGGGACTAATTAACCAAGTAGTCTGCGGCGCGCGGATCGTCATGACAAAGGTACTTGTTCTAACACTAGGTGGGATGTTAAATTGTATATGACATATAACTTTAATCATTCAATAGATTCGTCTGTATTATTGCAATCGTATATTGAGCTCGAATCTTACGCGAAGCTTTTCTAGTGGAAATAATTAACATCGAGGCAATTGCTGATGTTCGTTTCCTTCAACAAAGTAAACAATACACGATATACATGAGACGAAAACGAGCGAAGTTGTTGCTCTTTCATCTCATGCATTTTATATAATACAGGTATAAAATAACTATTGCAGAAGCATCAGTATAGGTATGTTGTCATTTATACATACATGATACGTATAATTTTCTTATCAAACGATAAATATTCACGTCTTGATTTAGACAGTCAATTACATACAAATAGAAAAACCAGAAACATACAAGTGCCGGAAGTGACAGCTTGTTCATGAAAGCGTCACATCACATCTGATTTCATCTTGAATTGAGATTCTCACGTAAATTGCAGTAAATTATACGAGAAAAGATTAATAATAAAAAATTCAAGGTCAAATCATGATTATAATAAAATGTAATCTTCGGTGAATAAATGCATCTATGTAACACGTTTAACATCGCACATTACCATATACGTATATTATAAATATACTTTTCTCTGAAAGTAACAATTTCATGCTGCTTCCGTATATGTGAAAGATATGTTTAATATGCGCAATATTAATTATCAACTCGATCTAATTCAAAATAAAATAGACTTGGTAAAATGTGGTTGCCTGAAGAGCACCATTGATCGTCCATACATTGTTGTAGATACATAGAAATCACACGAGCTCGTGAGAATCCGGTGTCAAAGGAAACGATTTTGCGTTTACAAAACATCGTTTCCGTTGCGTTGCAGTCGCCGGCCGCAGTTGCGTCGCGCGGGTATATACCTTTGTTCCTCGGTGAAACAAAGAGCGCAGCGCCGCACACTCGTCTATACGCACTGTGAGCGGTCCTTTAAGTTGCTCCATCGCTTTCACGGAGGAATTCCAAGTCGCGCCAAGTGTGCAACGGGCATGGAATGCGAAGATGGTAGTCTGCATATATGCATCGGTAGAAATTCAGGCACGCCGCGCGCGAGTCGAGTCGATTTCCGATCCAACGCGTTGCTGCTCCACGACGTGTGTTTACACCCACGTGACGCGTTTACACTCATCGCGCGGACGACGACACTAAGGATCGAGATGTGACTCGCGTGATTTATATAGTAAGATCCTCACGAGAGGATACATCTACTTGCGATTGTCCAGCATCATATATATTTCGTCATTATATATGATATACACGTGTAAATTTCCTTTTTCCATTTCTACTTTTTTTTCTCTCTTTAGTTTACCCCAGAAAATTTATTTTAAAATAAATGATAATTTATCTTGCGCATCGTTTTTGTTATATAATGCTGTTATAAATAACGAATGCTGTTACATTGCAAAATTCAAATTTATTTTAAATTATCTTAATTTTTTTCGACTTATTTTCGTCTTTCACATTTGAATTGAAAAATGAGAGGATCATAGTCGTTAGGCAGGAAAGATGTCGCATCGTATTAACGCTAACTCGAGTTCTGCGATGCAAGCGCGATATCACAAATTGAATTCAGATTAGAACGTATTAGTTACGTGAGAAATCATTTCCCAATGCTAATGCTATACGAGTATCAAGAAATCTCATGACATATATGCGTGTATACGTACTCACACCATTGTACAATGCAATTTCAGTGAGGATCCTGCGAACGGAACTTTGCATTGAATAATTCAGTTTTTCCCTCGAGAAAAATATTTACATAACGATATTTCAGAAATTCCACGTTGTATTTCAAAGCGCTACTCTTATTGCAACTCTTATTATTGTGTGAACGTATAGAAATTCCTTTTTATTATAAAAACTAGTTTATGGGCTAAGAGAATAGATTCTCATGAAATGAACAAGTCATTAGCTCTACTGTATTTTAGTATATGCATTTCATAGAGATGCGTTACAGGATTAAAACTTTGTCTTGTATACCAACAGGGGATCTGACAACATCACGATGAACAAAGTATCATTGCGATCGAGAACACGATTGTCACATTTGTGACGGTTACTCAATATCTTGAACAATGAATAGATTAGCCACAGTAGCGCGCCGAGATACCGTGAACGAATCGTTATCTCCTTGCCGGAGCGCGATCGTCTACAAGTCGATTTAATGGGTCGGTTGCAGGCCATTTGCTCGCTTACTATACAAAACCATCTTCTCTTTTCCCTTTATACCTTGAGAAACTGCGTCGACGAGAGACTCAATCGAAATTTAATAAAAGGAACTTGATAAAAGAAAAATCAACTTTTCAATATATATACATATAAACGCTGAATAATCATACTAAAATTATGTGCTCTGAGAATATTACACACATTTATTGTATGTTAATAAATACAAAGCTAGCACAGATATATATTTTACAACGTGATGTGCGAGAAGATTTCTGACCTTTAAAATATGGTATACGCTGAATTTATAATTAATATCAATTGTAATATAAACGACGGTAATCATTTAGATTATATGTCAATTGATTATGATGTTTTAAAGAATCATTCGCACAACGATCTCGACTTTTCTTATATACTTATCGGTTAATTAATTTTAGCATTTGATTTATGCGTTTCTATGAGTAATTGGATCAGCATCATTCATAAATCGCTGCCAGCAAGTTCCGAGCTTCCTACTAGTTAGAATGATGTACGATCAGGCGGCGCGGCGGCGGCGGTGGTTTTGCTCGATATTGCATCAACTCCACGGAAAAATCGCGATACGGAAAGCAATGCTTAATAATCGTCGTTGTTCTAAGCACAGGATGCGTAGAGATGAATCGTGCACGAACAGAAACGGAATGGTAACGGCGAATGGCATTAAAATAAGAAACACTCCGCAGTAACACTTGAGAAAAATATGTAAAAGTCGACCGCGTAATTGGATCTTCGCGATTAACTAGAAATTAATGATGATGAATGAATGTCATATAGTGTGCTTATCAAGTTCAGAGGACGATCTAAAAAAAAATGTCACATTTTTAATATATTTTTTTAAGACATATCACGAGAAATCAAATAGAGCCTTTCAATGTCAATTAATATATTGTCGTTTTGAATCGCAACAACAAATGCGTTTATTATGTAAACTATTAATTTATAATTATTTATTATAATTATTTGTAATAATTAATTATTAAATATCAATAGTGTTTGAAAAGGTTTATAACATGGACATTTTGTATTAGAAATTATATTAATTTAGAATTCATGTATGTATAGTTAATTTAATTCATTTTGTATATGTATAACCCGTCTGTATTATAAATGTTCCAAGATATAATTAATCTTTATAAAGTAGTGCAGTTGATGAATAACATTTATTAAGAAAAGAGAAAATTATATTAAGTATTTGCTTTAACAGAATTATGGACTAATTTCGGACATTGTGTCTGTCACATGCAGGTAGTTCAAGATATGACGAATCTATTTTTGACATCAAAAGCGACAACTTTCTTGTCAACTTTCGCAAAGATCGGAAATAGAGAAATTTGCATGCAAGTACACGCGGAAGTCATTCGAAGAAATTGTCGCATGCATGAAAAAGAATCCGCGCGTTGGATTTAAGATTTTAATTCGTCACGCTCTGCATAAGGAATTGCACGACAATTTCTAATCTTCTTCATAATTATTATCATTACATATCGCCGCGTTAACAACCAATTCACGCGGTGTTTAAATCAATTTAGGATAGAAAGTACTCTCTTATGTACATCAGATGTAGCAGTTTCTATGGCATTGGAAAGTCGAATACTCAATTTGATAAAACACTCATTAGCAAATAACAAAATATATAGAACACGTTAACTATCTAAACAGATATCGAATTAAGTACAAGAGTATTGACATACATTAAGATTCTTTTCAAGAGAATTAACAGTCGGCATAAAATAACATTACTTTAAACTGCACATAAAACATTATATGTTTTTTATTTAACACTTTCAAACTTTTTGTATGTGCGCGCGCGCGCGCTATGTGTCTGTGAAAGCTATTCGTATAACTGTATGTGTAATTAAAACACATCATACAGCATCAATTGAGTTCAAGACGATTAGCTTTTAGTACGAGTCTAATTAGGCAATTCTCGATCTTTTGTTTTTCGCGGCGATATATGATTAAGCAAAGTGTCGAAAGCGAATAACAAACAAGTGATTACAAACTGTTTCTGCTTAAATCATACAAAACAATTATTTTCACCATGAAAACGCATATTCTTTTTTCTACCTCATTACGTGTAATAAGTGACGGATTAAGAAATTAGAGCTACATACATAAATTATATAAACGCAAAGTATATTTACTACACCTATCATTGCAAGGTATTCGTAAATATGTCACGGTACGTTAGAAAAAACAAAATAATTTCTAACGCGAAACAACAGATTAGATTTATTCATAACAAACACGTATTTCTATGACTGGAAAGCTAAATAATGAAATACCTTACTTTAACAATTCAATATATAGCTGAGTGTTAACATTTTACAGAATAAATGCAATTTTATATTTCGCGTTAGGTGAAAGCGGATGACGTAAAGATATTTATATGATAGAACGGAATTTTTTATTATACGAATGATTATGGCCTCGCGATGATATGATTATCGCGAGATCATTTGCAAATCATGCTTCGACGTTTCTCACCTGCAGCAACATGTCGCTTGGGATTAACAAAGAAACGTTACAATAATGCATTTTGATTAATGCGCATTTATAATAAAGAGTTTAACGTCCGTGTGTTTCCCGACGTTTCGAGAAATGTATTCTAATCAACAAAATACGCAGCTGACATAATTAATGACTTATCCCGTTGTGCGAAGAATTGCTTCAAAGTGATAGACTGCTCGCACAATTCATATCTAAGGCATTTTTAAATTTGATTCTTTTATTAAGCTTTTTTTTCTCTGCGTTACTTAATTATAATTTGCATTATATTTTCTGCACGTCATTTAACATGCTTCACTCTCTCTTTCCTAAAGAATTTTTGAAATGAAACCTTTTTCACATCTCCGAATATATTTTTATTAGTAGTGATATGTATATGTTTGTATATATGTGTAAAAATGCAACTGTATTTTCTTATATGAGTCAGCGGTAAAAACAATAGTTATATTATAAACAACTAATTATTCGAATATTTAAAATATCAGCCGGAAGATAAAATTTTGAGTACTATTTTTTTATCGTTTCTTTATAAATAATGTAGAAACTTTTCGTAAACAAGAGAATTATCTCACATCACCTCATAGGAACATCTGCATAAAAACGCCTATAATAGTCTGTGGTGAATATTTCAGCATTGATTTAATTTTTAATTGATTGTTACGTTCGATAAAGTGCGTGTACAATCATGGAAATGGTTTATTAGCATTAAATGGCATTAAATTGCACGGAACATCGTGTATAACGTAAATTGGAACAGAGTAGTTACATATCACATTTAAAGAGTCGTCTTTGAGAAAAGACGGTCACATCGTATACGTGCGACTCGAAACACCGGATTATATCGACTGATATGAGCAGAATGCGATTGCATGCACTGGTAAACTCGTATTTGTGGTATCGATGAACTAGTACGTGTTTATCAATAAACCGGTATACGTGAGAACGCGATATTGTAATAAAATTCTTCGAGGAAACTGCAGTTGTTGTTATACTCTTTATTATTATGAGATTTGGAGTTATTTACTGGACATATATATTATATGACTTATGTCACGTCGTAATGAAAAATTAAAATTACTAAAATTTATTTTAATTAACGAATATAAGTCTCCACGAATAATATTATTTATCGTTTTAGTTTGAATTTTCTATTTAGATTTTGATCAAGTGTTTTCCATTTCGAACAAAATATTTGTGTATGCATATACGATATGTAGGTGTATAATAAATTTGAAACAAGCACGCTACGTGTGAAGACTTATACCGAAACCATAAAATCCTGTGGGTTGATGTAAATGTTCTTTGCAAGTTTTTTTGACTTGATTAATCTAATAAGGAAGTGGCCATCAAGATTGATACCTATATATCCTCCTTAAAATTCTATCCATTTCATTAAAATACGTATTTTTTGTTTATTTATTGCATTATATTCAGATGCGGACGAAAAAAATAAAAATTTAAATAAACAAAAATTGTATGATATTTAAATTTACATTTTTAAAATTTCGTTAAGTAATTAACTCTTTTAACTATATGCTCACGTAAAGAAACTTGCTATGAAAATATTTTACATGCTATTGCATAAACATTATACGTGTGAACGCGCATACACATACGTAGGATAAAAGATGAGATATCTCAACGATATATATTGCAAGTGTAACAGAACCTTTTGTACGATATCGATCAACCTTTTAGTCTTCGTACAGATGCACTTTTGCGATTAAAAAAAAAGCAAGGTTAGTAGCATGATATTAAAAGGATTCGAGTTATGCTAGTTCTTACACGTGTAACGAAGTATATGTATCAATCACGATTATATTGGAGAAAAACATTGAGTTTTCTTGTATTCTCAGCGCACATCCGATGTTAAATACTGCCGCTTCAGTTTCATTTTACGTTTGCGTTGGGGGTTGCAATTTTCGTATTAAACACATATAGAAAACTAACCATGTAAATATCTCTACATAGAGGTGCGCGCGCGCGCGCGCGCGCGTCTGTGTGCACATAATTCGTTACACATTATCTAGCTCGCAGTGTACTTATCGAAAGTGTAGACAGAACGCGCGTGCACTTATAGTCGTAATTGTTCGTAGTTCTTTTTACGGTTCCCACACTCGCGTAATTTCTGTGATAGAGAGAGAGAACAATGGCGTCTCGTTCAATGCAACGGCAGAACGCGACAATGGCAACAATTGCGGCATGCCAGTCATAAGGTACCGGCTTGATTTCGCGTTAAGAGCCGGGCGTTTTGTGCAATTGTGGTAATTGGCACGAAAGTAACCAGGTTTTTACGTTCGCGCTCGTGAATACGATCTCGTTTCATTCATCACACGATTCACTTATATACATTTTATCATACTTTGTGATGACCCGCGTTACATATGGGAAAATTAAATTACTCGTCTCGTTAGACGCGCGTTCATGCGCGTATATGTATAAAGAAGAAAGATATGTGCCGTTAGTAATTATATTGAGCAAGCTTGAACGAGACCGTCGTCTCGTTGGCTTTTCGCGAGCAAAAAGTTCAAGTAAAATCGTCAGCGTGAAGCGAGAGCAGCATGTTTATATTACCGCGCGTCAATAATTCTCGGATTCTCGACGACAGGCGGTAATGACAAGTTAAACGAGATATTCATATCAGTCTCATTAATATATATTAAGATAATTGATATATTGAACTTCCACTTTTCATTCATTATTATTTCTGTTGCAACGACAACACTGTTGTCGCAAAGCAAGATTACAGGAAGTGATAGAAATATATCTTTATAACATATATTGCCGAATTGTGAAACTTGCGAGTTTAATAACAGAGAGTTACAATCGCGCTTGCTATTGTATTAAAACTGCATCTTCCGCAACCTTCCGTTTCTCACAATTTTGCGACCGAACAATTTCCTATTGAAATCCTATTATAAACTGCAGGCTATAACGATTCTTAAATGCATGAAGGAAAAGTTCAGAGATTTAGAAAGACTAGTCTCGTTGTAAATCAATCGTAAAAAAAATCTGTGTTGCAAACTTGACACGAATTAAAGTGTGTGCGATTAATTTACCTTAATTAGACGTTTGCAGTCTATGCCGTGCTTGAGCGGAGGAATTATTCGGCTTTTTAATCGCGACCCGCGGTGCATCGATCACCCAACAGTTATCAAAGCAATCGGCATCGCGCTGCCGGAATGACCGCGCTCTGACTCCGCACCGTAAGGTGGTTGGAGGTTTACTGACACCGGCGCGGCACGACCGGCACGGACGGCCGACGCGACGCGACGCGACGTAACGCGGAGAAGCATCGCGCCGATCGCGCGTTCAGGCGCCTTCACCTGCTCGTAATCTAAGCAGAGTTTATCCGAGTTTATCTCGCGATACATCATGCGCGCTAGGGAAGGGACACACGTATACGCCGATGTGTAGCCGATAATCAAACCGTTTTCTCGTCATACGTGCAGAATAAGCATAAAACGGGAACGTTAAATCGCCGCATATAGGTAAATCAAAGCGCTCTATAAACGTGACTCGTCAAATTTACAAGTTGCAAGAAAAATCGATTATAAACTTAATATATCGCATGAGTTAAAGCTCCCGTTCACTCGCCACTATACCTACTCCTTCAGATTGTGATGTCAGAAGCGAGAAAATACACACTCACGATCCTTGCAAAATACATTAATATGGAAATATGTTTCAGTAAAACAGTGTATCAACTTGTACAAAAAATATATACCGAAGAAATCTCCTTTTATTTTATTAATTAATAAATATAGTATATCTGGATTTATATTATGCGCATAATCAAAAACAAAATGAGCTGTACTCACAGATATAACAAATTGTCAAATTAATAGATAATATATAGAAATAAATATTATATGTTTAATTTCTTCGCGAGAAAACAAGAAGATAGGTTTTCTTGTATTTTGTAAGTCTGTTCTGTCGCAGAAATATTTCTATTCGAGTGTAATTTGCAAGAATTTTTATATTGTATATTCCTCGGTAACGTCAGTTACAATTTAAAATTCTTATTGCTCCTTATTTCTTTTTCTTTATCTACCAATTTATATACAATATATATTTGCTGTCTTACTATTATAGTTGGTCTCTTAAATAAAGAAAATATGTTGTAATAAATTTCACCAGTTTTATAAAATTTCATTCAAGTAACAATATTCGAAAAAACATATACTCGATATATATATATATAATTATAAATAAAGTTTTATCCTAAAGTCTATCATACAAACTAGATCCTTTAAAGTGGGTCTAAAATGTGTGTGACATGTACAATTATATAGATGCAATGTTGTTTCATTGGATGCGTCGTTTAAAACTGGAATTATCAATCTAGGTGAAACGCTTGATGTAAGTTGAAACGGTTTCTACGGATAATTTCCTATCGGTTACACGTACGACAAAAATTGGTAGTTTTCACGGATATGAAAGTTTATATATATTCCATGTACATATTTGTAATGAAACTGTAACAAAACAACGCTTAATTTGTGAAAACTTTTATGTACTACGATATTCCATTATATCGTTTGTATTACCCAACACTATTATTACAATTTTATGTGAAAATAAATATTATATATTCATTCATTATAAAGCATTT
Organism: Cyphomyrmex costatus; assembly: GCF_001594065.2. Taxonomy (NCBI): domain Eukaryota; kingdom Metazoa; phylum Arthropoda; class Insecta; order Hymenoptera; family Formicidae; genus Cyphomyrmex; species Cyphomyrmex costatus. Next base: position 1,139,781 of record NW_017279708.1, read on the forward strand.
ATTTATAGATATGATTTTATAGTAATTTTTTAAAATAAAAAAGAATATTAGGAAATAGAAGTAAATTATAAAGAATTGTATATGTATACATTAACAATTGTAAGACAGAGAGAGTAGAGAGAGAGAGAGAGAGAGCATTTTTCTCTCTATAATGCTCTTTAATTAAAATTATAATAATGGACATATTATACTTTTAATTTTGTGACAAATGAACTTAATATAGAAACGATAACGTAATATATTCTCTGGGTAAATTATTATGATTATCAAATAGGTCTGATGGATCAAAAGCGAGTGAAGAATATGGACACTATCGAATGTTGATATAAAAATTTCTCAACAGTTGATATCATTATCGAAAGTTGATATAATAATCTAAATAACTAAATGCAGGTAATGCAGTGTTAAATTTATCGATCGTAAATATTGCAGTTTTTAGTTACCTTTCGAAGATCAGACTGTCCCGTCGGTAATCGCATACGTTGCAAGTGCTGCATTTTGATGATAAGTCCGTTTCTCTATCGGTATCGTCACAACGATCTTGATCCTTCCGATCTATGACGACGTTCCATGTTCGGTGGATAAGATAGAATAAATAAAGAGTTTTGCTTCGTCCGCAGGGTTGTGATCTGGTATTGCCCATTGTTATTTATCGCTGGACTTTACTTTTATAACACGACACTAAATTAAAATAAATTATTAAAGAGAAACAATTTTGCTCGTAATCACACTGTTTTTTTCACACTTTCATAAAATATATTATCAACGGGTTGCATATATAATGTCTGTTAATTAAATTATTATTGTCCGCATCTTTTACACAAGTTATTCGCACACAGAACTTTTTAATTTTTACATTTAATACACTTTGTTACTATTGGGTATACATACGTTTTATGAATGAATTTTTATCTTTTTCCCTGGAGATACTTTTTCCGCGTTACTTGTAGCGCGAAGATCGTGTTTGATTGCATGACCGGCTATCAGGACCGTGGGATTCTGAACTGCATAAGTCTCGCGTGCCACGACCCTGGCCTTCAGTCAGAGTCGTGTAACAGCTTAAGTAACAGCTTATGTCTTCCTTCTCGGATGGTATGGAGAACTCTTTGCAGAAAAGATAGATCTTCACACAATCTGCAGTTGAATCTGTTTAATCACATTCGTTTATTTTCAATTATTCATTGTTGTATTAAATTTTAAAACTTTTGTCTTTGAACCTACTTTCTGTATCTACTTTGTCATCTTAAGCAGATTCAAAATAATAATTATAATCAAGATATAATACATGTATAATTAAAATCTCAAAAACCACATATTTATCATATATGTTCCAATATTCTTTAAATTATCCTACTAAGTAATAAATAATAAAGTAAATTTTACTTGTTCTGTTTTGGAATATAGAATATAAAATTATGACTGTTAAAGTTACAGGAGGTTTATATCATTAATAACAAATATATCAATTCAAATGCCTCAATAAATATTTATGTCACACAAAAGTTTATATAACATTGTAAATTTCAACGCATTCAATTTTTTCTTTTCAACGGCAGTATCTTCAGGTTTTTTACTTCCTGTTCCAATTGTTTACCCATTAGGAATAACTATTACATTAAATCACGAATGCGCATATAATTGCTGTATTACTCGCATTGTGTTTACACTTGCGTAATTACGAGTCGAGGAAGCAAGTCAAAAATAGCATTTATAGAATGGATGCTGCGTACTGCATTTCTTTAAATGGCAAGGGAATTAAAGTCGTGATTTTATGATACAACTTCATTAATTGTACGATCTCGTGCCGCAGAATGTTCGTAAATTATACTCGCGACATTTATGTGAGAATATTTTATGTTGAATGTACACGTAGGTATATATTTTCCGTTCTAATAAAAATAAGTATATTTATAAAATCGAATGCGTTATCAAAATTACTCTAATTGGCAGAATTTCTGATTTCATATTGACATTAAAAACATATAGTGTAATGTAATGTTATTCATTCGTATAATATAGATTGAAGAGAATCTTAAGTAAGAATTAAATTCAATATTTAAGTTATGTATGAATGTTCATTTTTGTACGAACATTTGCGTTTCTGGCTTATACCAAATATCCTTGTTTAAATATAGTTAGATAATTTTCACTTTGGTTTCCTATACTTGTATTTTTATTATCGAATTCATGTTTTCTATTTATATCGCACTATTTACGCTTTCCCACGATTATAAGATCGTTTACGTATGTGACAGCGTATAACTAGTTCTTCTTTGGATTGCGGATGTGTCACTGTCACTGATGTCTCAGAAATTCCCACGTTTGTTCACTGCGCGTAATGTGGCTAACCGCATGAAGAAAACGTGATATTCTTATGAAATATTTCAAAAAAATTTACAATTTTCATGATTTCGGCTCAAAGAATTGTAGTCGTTTTTTTATTAGCGTAACGGAGCCTCGCGATTATTTCGAGTGACTCGCCGATGTTATACCCGCTAAGTGCGACAGCGATTTATCTTCCTTCTATTATTCGTTCGTAAATCAATCTGTAACCTGTCGTTACTTACATGTGCTTTTCAAACACAAACTTGACCCACTGTTTAATATATGAAGATTAATCTCTAAACGATTTCGATCATTTTATGTATGTTGTATATAATTTTAAATAAAGGGAATTACCCGATACAAATTGAAAGATTATATACCAATCAAAGTCAAATTTTCATTCTTTTAAGGCTAAATTAAATGTATTTTGGTATCATTTCATGAATTGTTCTCGTAACGCATTACCAACGAGTCGATTTGAAATTGTCAAGAAAGTATGCTACTGGAAACTCGTTGTTGTAAAACAACCTAATGTGATCGACAGCAAAATAGAAAATTTGTAGAATCATTGCTATTATACCTACTATTTCGTGAAGATTGTAATACTGTATTTAAAAAAAAAGATTTTCTTACTGTAATATACATATAATATGTGCGCGTGGATTTTATAATGAAATTGTTCCTTGAAACTCTCTATGTAACAATAATACATAGCTTAAGATAAAACGTGTAAGTTTAACATTAATTCAATAACGCGTTTGATGAATATAATTACATCATAATGTACTATAGTATTTACTATAATATTTCGATATATAATTACGGAACACTTTACTCACATCTATACGAAGCACTATTAACGCAACTACAGTATTCAGTAAGATTCTTGTGTAAGAAGATTGGAACAAAGAACGATTTCAAATGTTCCAAGTAGACAATCCTATTGAATTCTCTGACTCTTTTCCTCTCCCTCCCTTTCTTTCTTTAACATTTAGTAGAAGTCGTTTATCTCATCCCAATTTTAACACCAACCCGTAGACCACCACGCCGACGCGCGAAACGGAGCTGACTCTCTTCTACGGAGTAAAAGAGATGAGCGCACTTGTTAAAAATCACACACCCGCGCCCTCGCACTTTTCTCTGTCTCTCTCTCTCTCTCTCTCTCTTCTTCTTCTTTCTCGTCTTCCGTTCTCGCGTTAACATTCAATACTGATGTATATTACCACCGTGAAAATGATTAGTTAAAAATATCGGGGCACTTGCCCTCCCCTACATCCCTCCCCCATTTTGCGTGAGATTCCCTCTCGGTAACATATATCCCTTGGTGCGAAATTGTACAGCACAGTCGCTAGACACGAACCCCTCTAGGTGCAACCGAGAGAGGTTGGGAAAAACGCGCGTTTGAGAGCCGCGAGTGGCATTCACCGGGCGGCTTACAAGAGCCGACTGCCAACCCGCGAATGCCCCGAGGTGCACGTGTGCACGTCGCCTCTCTCGGCTGCCTCTCCAGCGAGTCCTCGTCTTCTTCCTCGGCGCGGTATAACGCCATGGTGCGCCATAACTCGCGTTCAGCCTGACGAGAGAAAGACCATGGCTCGCAGTTTCAGACTGTGGGTCAAGTCGCGACCTACGGCGCGCTGATATATCGTGAGCCCATCCGCTTCTTGAATACCCGCGGCGGAATCCAGGGGACCGCCTCACTGGGTCAGGTTCAATCGCCTTTTGCCACTCAACGCGACACTTCGTTTATAGTCTTATCTTTTATTGTTAATTTTACACATTTCTACCGCAGCTTGTAGTCGGTTTTACAATTTTACAAAATTATAATTACTTTGCGTATTCTGTGCTGTCTAAATGCTTAATTATTATACATCTCCTGATAGCGATTTCTTACGAATATCTATAAATTTTTTTGCTTAATTTAAAAGGTGTTATGTTTCGCTATAACACTAAAATATATCTAACTATTACAGACATATTGTTATTATTTAATAGTGAATTAAATTTGCTTTAACACTTTCTATGAACAAATTTAATTCACATCATCAGCAAGAATTTACAAAAATAGAGATTGCAGTAATATAAGATAATAATTAAGTTTCACCGCTTTTACATTGAATGTATGTATAATACAATTTATTTCGGAGCCAACTATAGTAAACATTCATCTTCTGCCTGATAGAGTAATAAAAATATAGAGAAAAAATTTATAAAAACAACTAGAAATTTACTTTAATTTACATTTTTCCTGGAGTATGCAGAAATGTTTATAGTTTACCTTTATACGTAGAAATCATTATTTCATCTTTATTTCATCGTCAGCGAACATTCCAAGCCTGCGTTTTTAAATATCTAAGCCGCACGTAATGTGGAACGCACCGTAGTATTTACAGACCCTTTCTCCGTTGCAAAAAGCGAAATTTGTTCCAGCGATGGTTAATTGGCATAATTTGGATGAGTACATAATGACACATGGTACGACGAGAGATCGAAGGATGCGATTTCGATTAAGAACTAACGAGCCAACGTTGGGCGTAACATGACACGCAATGTATCACAATTCCTTGTTATGTGGAACGGAAATAAACGGTTCTCTCGAAACAAATATTTTGACAAATTTGAAATGTCTATATTACTATTCTAAATTTTTATGTAATACATTATATATACATAGACAACGTATATGTAAAACATGATAAAGTTTCTTATCTTATATTGTAAGTTGAAAATATGATATTTAATTACTTAAAATAGTTTGATAATTTTTAAATATCATTGGTATAACTTATATTACATGTAACAGTAATAAAATACAGAGTACAAAGTGAAAAAGTTTCGTGGAACGTTCTATTTATCTTGAACAACAAAGTAATTAATAATTTGATTGCACTAACACCTGTATATATAATACGCATCTATTAATATTATTAGAAAATATTCTTACATACATTAAAAGTCTACGACTTTCTGATAGATGAAAAAGGCAGTCCCTCTTTTTAAAATCTTTCATTCTAGTGACTGATCGTAGTATAATTGATTTAAATTGAATGATTGTAATCTTGAAGTAAATGTAATTTGTCTGTGAATTTTGAATGTATATTTTCATCTATAAGAGTTATAATAAAAGAGTTGCGTGTATTTTTATTTTCTCAGACTGCCAATCTTACTAGGTCAGCTCGCTACGGGCTCTAATAAAGATTCTTAACGAAAGGTAATCAAGTACCGCTGCAGATAGAACCACAAGAAACGTCATTTTCATACATACTTATTTCTAATCATGAGACCGTTAATGAAGAACATGACAGAAACGTAAGATATGTATTTGCCAGGAATGAACGAACAACATTTTAAACATCTACAATTTTTCTAATACAGCGTTTGATCGATCGATTTTTAAACACGATAATAATTAGTCAGAAAAAGATAGAAGCATGCTTCTTTTAAAAATATCAAAAATGAAACATTTTGATAATAAGAAAAGTTATTATTAAATGTGCATAGTAAAATAGTTGATGAATACAAATATGTACATATCAAATTCTCATCTTTTATCGACAATATATTACCTAATTTGTGTATAATTACGAATCATAATACACCGCTGTTGTTCAATGGCAGATCGTATTTTATATTTGAATTAAGATATTATATAAGAGCAATAAGTACCTACCGACTACATACGATAGATGACGTAAATTTTCCAACGGGTTGAACAGGTTTAAATTGAATTTATCGCCACGTTACATCGATGGTATAACTCATCAATTGAAAGTTAGCAAATTTCATAGCTACATATACGTCACAGAATTTCATTTTAATTAGAGATTTTCCTTCGTATTACTTAATTGTTGAACAGAAAAAAATAAAATCTCAAGGAGCATATCAGGTCCATATAGTCTGACCCGAGATAAGTGTCTGCACTCGTGTATCACCCTGTAAAAGACTATGTCGTTTCCGGGTGCCTAAGTAACGTTGAGAATAAGGAAGTAGCGTGAAGAATATGGTAATGAGACATAAGACCTGATTCCATAATGATTCTCATATCGCACAGGATGCATGCGCGTATAACTATATATTTTTAAATAGGATTCAATATTAATTAAATTGATTGCCACCGCCGTATACACCGATTAGCTGCTTAATATAATTTGCGCAATATGTGCAGTCTTTGAGCGAAAAATGATTCATGCTAAATCTGACACATGCGCCGCGTCTGTATAACTATATATCTAATAAAATATATTTTGTGATGTAGTATTGTAAACAGACTCGACGCGATAGTACAAAATCGATGCATAAAGGATAGAAATTGCGACATCTCCGTGTCACAATTCAGAGGCAATTGTTTTCCGTCAGCCTTGAAGAGTAAAAATTCAGAGTGATTCCTGAGGATAAGATCCCCGACAGTGGGAATACCAGTGGGTTAGATTCACGCTTGACCTGGGTTGAGCGGATACATGTAACCATGTATCAAGCGGTAAGAACGCCGCTACTTCCGGATGCTTGTGCAATGTCGGGAACAGGGAAGTAAGACGAAAGAAATGATAATTATCGACGTCTAACAGAATTGATAACTGCAGAGAAACAAAAAGTCAGTCAAGTAAATCATAATGAATGGCTTTCGAGAAAAATAATTGATTCACCTTTATAGAAGGAAAAATATAAAGCCACTTTAATTTATAATTAACAATAAATGGCTATTTATTAGTCATTTGTTTTTATACATATTGAAGAAAACAGCAAAACACTTCGTATAATTGTACATTGCTACTTAATAATATTCGGTCTGCAATGATCTGCAAACAATAAGCAGATAAATATAGACAGGTTTGTTAGTGAAATATCAAATCTATCTAACATATATGTATGTATATTCCTCTCTTTTCGAACCACTTCTCGTATGCGCGCGCGCGGTACAGAAACTCCATTAGATGCAACGTTTTGTCGCTTGAAATGATATTGTGCATAACAAAGGATTAATGTATATGTACATAGCTATCTAACAAAGCGGGTCGTACGATCTTACGTAAAACAGAACTGTATGTAATTCCGTGAGAGAAACGGATGATCAAAAAAGGAATGTAAAACGTGTATAATGCCTATAATATCCATGCGAACGCGCGGTTACGATACCTCTCTATGGACAGCAGCATACGAGATTGTGGTCGCATGCATATTATGTAATATCCTTCCAGTGGGAAAACTGTCTACCGGAAAACTTGTCACGGCTGTAATCCAGTTCCTGTTTTCCACATTTCTTTTTTTCAATACGCAGAGAACTAGGTTAATACACGGGAGATACATTTATGATATATGCGAGTGTTCAATCGTCTTGAAAAATTACCATAGAAAAAAAAGTCACCAAACAAGAAAGGAAAAATAATAAGGATGCGATCTCTCGATTTATTGTCGATTTTTCAAATTACTGCACACGCGGTGAACATTATAACGCTTCTCTATCAAGTGAAATGGAAGACACGCATGAGAGGTCGTTAGTTGATCTTGCCTAAGTCACTTAATGTTGTGTTTACACTATAATTACAGATTTTCAGCGAAAGTTACATCTTGAGACGTAAATTACGCAACATATATAAGCTATACCTATCTCCGATTTACATTTACTTACTCGCTGTTATCGTAGCATCTGGCAAGGACCATGACGCCGATGTAGATAGATGTATCAAACGATGTCCTATACTAGCAAAGTATATGTTGTAGACACAAGTTGTTTCCTCTAACATTTCAAATGTGTATCGTTGTTTTTAACGATATGATAATATCGAAGAAAAAATTATTTGTTTTGAAAGGATAAATATTATAGTAAGTAAAAGTAAAACTTGCTTAAAATCGTATTTTATCAAATTTCATCACCATTAAAAGAAATGGAATTATAATTTTTTGATAACTCTAATTAATACATTTATACAGAGAATAATTGGTGAAATCATATATATTGTATAAAAAGATCATATAATTTCATAATAAATAATGATATCGGAATTTCAAAAAATACTAATCTTTAAAACAATGTTTTATGCTTATATAATATTTACCTTTTTGAATGTTTTCTTTTATTATTTTGTCGTATGAAAAAACAAGATACATGAAAAACAGAAATAATTTAAATGCTCGAGTTAAAGGAAGCGCGCTTTATGTAGAAGATAAAACTAAATCTTGTGATAAATACGTATGTGCTTTATTTATAATAAAGGATGAAGGAACAAAATTATCGAGGATTCGAATCTTGTATGAAATATAGATATTATTGAATATGATCACAAGAGCGGAATGTGAAGAAGGAGAATGACCGATATGTCGCATTTTGCCGTAGGCAACTAATTAAACGGATTTAAAAAGTTGTCGGAGCAACATCGTCGTTAAGTGGGACGAGATGTCGCCCTGCAATCGGCGACGGTACGACCTACAAGAAAATATTAATTGTTTCATATTTATTTTGTAAAATTCTAGTAGTTAATTATAATTTTTTTTAATTAGAAAGCAGTATTAAGATAATGATTTAGTCACGAGAAACGACAAACTCTTGCTCATGCGATAATTGGATTCAAAATCATCGCGAAAACATACTTACATATATCGTTCTCTTTGAATTTTAATTTGTATTTAATACATACGATTAACACAGTAGATTATAATTATATTATCACAAGACAGAAATATTTTCGATAATATTTAATGTAATTATATAGTGTATAGATTTATTTTTGTCACGAAAAAGGAGTTGATATTAAAGTTGATTTTGCATGATACTTTTACAATGGAAAACATGTGAAAAATGGGACATCAGAAATGAGCAATGAAACCCCCCTTGCATGGACAGCAGCAATTACACTCTCTTACAGTTAGGGTCAATAGAAAAAGGCACGCGAGGGTCTTGTCGGTCTAGTTTGCTGTGTTAGATCTGCTCGATCCATAGAATGGATCTATCTCCAGTCGCTCTCGAAGAGAAGATGCATCTATATAGTAAATGGCCAAGCCTACGCCCATCTTACATGGAATTATATACCGTTACATTATTTATACCTGCTTACGTATTTTGCCCACGCATAACTGCTACTTATACCGCCAACAATCACTTTTTTTTAACTACTAAACTTAGCTCATATACTACTGGAATTGTTTGTATACATATAGACTTTCTAGTTCTCGCATATACGCGCAAAGAGTGACGTTACATAAAAGATCCCTGAGATATAAAAAAAAGATAAAATAATCGTATCAGTCAGAAAGAATTCTGAGAGCAGTCATTACGACCTTTTTCGTCATATCATCAGAGGTCTGATCAAAATCCCAATGTAGTACATATACACCAACGTACCAAAAAACGTTAAGTTCATTTTAGCGATATGAAAACTATACATACCTACGTTCGATTTGGACGTTCATGTGTGTGATCACCTCTTTTACGTTATTTGTAAATCAAGAAATAACACGTTGTTGATATTTCTTACATGCCATTTGTAAATAAAGAGAATTTGAATAAAACAAAATATAATATGTGAGATTACAAATAACAAGAATATGAAGGCTAATGTGAGTAATTCGCTGTTATTGGTGCGATCATATATAAGATATATGTTATAGAGTGAATTTTATATACCACGTATGTAGTTCCATCAAACGCGTGCCGAAAATCCTTCAGACTTATAACGCAACTCTATAATTAACTACCGCAGTAATATCACAATTTTTTGATGCTTATAGCATCTTATTAGATCTTAATAATATGTTGGAAGACATATTAAAATTTTTAACATGTAATGTTAAATTAATGATAAATTAAAATCGGTGAAAAATAATATTGTGAAGAATATCACAAGTTGGCGTTTCGTCCCGGCTTCTCACTACTAGACTGCTATATTTTAATTGATATGAGATATTGTCTTAAAACTTTGTAAAAAAGGACCGTAAATTATCTTCACCTCCCTGATATAAAATAGTCGTAAAAGAGGCATATAAAGTACGTTTACCGCATATAATATATGTATAGGTATATATATCTATGTATTTATATATTTTTTATTTGTGAATAATATATTTATGTGTACAGTCAGAAAAGCAATGATCAGGTTGCGACACTTTTTTTCAAGTTTAGGATGCGATTTCCTATCTTTGAAATACTATTAATTGATATGTGTCTATTATGTTAATTAAACTATCGATCTATTTCTTGATTTCCAACTCGTCAATGTCGCATTATATATTAATATATTATACATACTTAAAGATTTTCAAATGCATTTATGGTGTCGATGGTGACATCGGCGAGTATAGTGCGAGACACCTCAGTAACCTGGCGAAAATTGAAGAACGCTGACATTATCAACTGCCGTTTCAGCTGTTCCGAAGATAATATATATAATGAAAATTTTATCTTATTTGATCACTGTTTTATCATCAGGAATGTACAGCGAGAATCAAATTTGATCGAGGAAGGTAAAATTCTCATATAATGTAATAAAATTTACTTTAATATATGCGTAAAAATAAATTTAAGAAATACGGATTTCAAAGTCTATCTAATCACGTGTTGTGCGCGCATATCAGCGCATGTGCGATGCAGTTTTCGTGATGAAAAATATCATGGAAAGTGGTGGAACTTATTATATGTCTGCGCTTGTTTATTCCCTCTCCGTTTTCATCCGCGTTTTAACGTCATAGTCTGCTACCGACAGTACCGACTGCTACGGAGCTACGGAGTAATAATTGTAATCGTCATGTTGTGTACAGTCTGATCTTTGTTTGGTCAGAGAGGTTTGGTACAGTCGTGTCAAGTTGTCGTCGGACTCGTCGTAGTCGTCGTCAGTCTCTTCAGTTTTATCGATGTACGTTTATATCGGTATACGTCATATGTAATTCAACCGAATTCAACAATCCAAGATGGCATCTGCGGAACAGGTCGGCCTCAACAAAACATGGGAATTATCGCTCTATGAATTACATCGCACTCCACAGGACGCGATCACCGACAACACGGAGATCGCAGTCAGTCCGCGGAGTTTGCACAGCGAGCTTATGTGCCCCATTTGCTTGGATATGCTGAAAAAGACGATGACCACCAAGGAGTGCCTCCACCGTTTTTGTTCCGACTGCATTATTACGGCTTTACGGAGCGGTAATAAAGTATGTACTTGACATAATACATCTAACTCATATTTAAAACGTTGCGAATAATACTATCTCATATTTTTTCTACAAGATGCAATGTCATTTACCTGTCAATTTTCGTACATGTATACAATACGGTATGCATGTGTATGTAGTCTGCCAGTAGTTCACTTTTTGTTATTTGGAAAGCTGTACTTTTGTTACAACTGTGTTTACTTTATATAAGGTTAATATTTCATTTGTTGTATCACAAATTTTCTTCTCGTAATTCATTCGCTATAAAATACAGAATTTTTAGAAACTCAATGTCTATCCAGTGACTATCCTATAACCACGTATACAATCAACATACATATTTGAAATTTTTTTTGTTGCGTGACAAATGAAATATTAATTAGTCTGAATATATATATCTTCAATAAAAGTAAATACTATTTTTCTGTATGTAGTAGTATTTTATAGTGAAATACAAGGAATTTGTTTGTGTTATCTGTACTAAATTGTTTTTAAACTTTTGCATTATTACAGGAATGTCCTACATGCAGAAAGAAATTGGTTTCTAAAAGATCTCTCAGACCTGATCCAAACTTTGATTTGTTAATTTCAAAAATCTATCCGAGCAGAGACGAATACGAGGCTCATCAAGAACGAGTTTTGGCTAAATTGAATAAGTCACATTCGCAAGCTGCACTTGTTAACTCTATTACAGAAGGTATTAAGTTACAAAGTCAGAATCGTCCACAGCGATCCAGAAAAAATGCCAATGAGTCCGAAAATGCAAGCAATGCAACGTCTTATAACAATACACCAAATATTAGTGCACCTACAACACCAAATCCATCTACAAATATAGCAAATCAAAGTGATTCCTCTCAAAGTGCGACAGGACCTTTAAATAGCGGAGGTATGATTAATTTTATGAATATCGAAATAACTCTGCAGTTTCTAATATCTTATATAAACTTGTAATTTTTATTACAATTATTTTTATGTACATTTATCTAGGAACAACATCTAGAAACTCTACCACACCATCACCAAATCCTGCAAATCAAATCTCAAAACCATCGAAACGACAGAAAAGTCTACAAAATTCTGAGAATGATTCCTCTAGTGCAGAAGCTGAGACTGGCGGTGGTGATTCTATGGTTGACACAGAAGGTGAAGGTCCTAGCGAACCATTGATGCTTAACGAAATTGAACTTGTCTTTAAACCACATCCTACAGAAATGGCGGGTGATAATTCTTTAATAAAAGCATTGAAAGAGAACAGTATTCGCTATATAAAAACAACAGCAAATGCCACAGGTAAGATATTTTACAAACGTGCAATTAAAGAGGGAAAAGACCGTTCATTCAAAAAAGCTAATAATTATTACAGTTTAAATATAAATTATATATATAAATTATAAAATGGAAAAGCAAATTTTTAGTATAGGATAACAAATTATTTGTTTTTACAGTGGACCACTTGAGTAAATATTTGGCAATGCGTTTAACGTTGGATTTGGACACTGAATTATCAGAATCAGATAGGCTGTTAAATTTTTGTATCTATATCGCACCTTCACCTGGACAACTTGTAGTATTAAGTGGCTCACAAACGTTACGACAAGTGAACGATAAATTCTGGCGTGTCAATCGACCTTTGGAAATGTATTACTCATGGAAGAAGACCTAGGGAAGGCCTCAAAAATATCTATCAGATGGGAACTAATTGCGTTATGCTTTAACGAAAGGAATGAATTGTCATTCATATATGTATAGAATACAGTAGGATATATCAAATATGAAAAATACATATTACTTGTATTGTACTGTATTCAATTTGATTCAATATCAAGGTAATATCATCGACAATGGTGCAATTTTTACGTCTTTAAAATCAGTTGCTATTAATGATTTCATTAATACAATATAATAATTGAAAAGACAACTAAAACTTTTTATGAAACTGTGTGATTTTAATGGCATTGTACATCCCGAATTGCAATTTTCATTTCACACTATACAAAATAATATCTACAGAAGTTTTATCTATGTTTATAAAAGATATATATGTTACATTCACACATATTCATACATGTCCTATCATTGAATGATTTTAATAATCATTAATTTATTCAAACAATTTTTAATCACATGGACCATGCTGTATAGTTTGCAAAAGAAGAATAAATCTATGTATATACGAATATTTACATATGCACATTTTTGTCCTATAATGTTTCTAAATTCTTTAAACTGTTTTTTTTTTTTTTTAAATCAATCTGTTCAATCACAAATGCGTAATTTATATTTTAAATTATGATCAGTGGCACAAGAACGTTGTTAGCAGTTTTCTAAAAAAAAAAAATCGAATATATTAAAAATTAAAAAGTTATATATTTTAAAAATACATTACGTTTTTACCAAAATGCATTTATTTAGTATAGCGGCCAATCACATCATTATTATTATTTGATTACAGCTTATGATTGAAACATTTTACGTCATTTTTAATCAGAGTTTTAGGTAAAAATCTTCTGGAAGATAACTGTTTCAAAATAAATGTTTATGTAATCACAAGTAAATGGCGTAAATGCATTTTTTAAATAAATATATAATATGTTTTTCAAATATAATTAATTTTAAAATACTCGGTTTCTTTCAGAAACGTGCACATTCTTGTGCCACTGATTGCATATTCTGAGATTTTATGTACGATTAGTTTAAGGCAGTATAATCTTTGAAAATTACATTATTTCGAATATCATCGAACTATTACGCTGTGTTTGCATTTACATGATTATTCCTTTAGCGGATAGATATAACCTATAAATAACAACGATAGAATTAAACATCAAGTAGATATTAAAAACTTGTTTTATTGCTTCGAAGCGCTATTTTGTACGATTTATAGTTAAAACCACAGTTGAGCATACTCCTCGAGAGCCATCAATATCGGATTCGCTTTTAATAAAACAAATACATTTATCCATGCGATTCTGGCATCCCTGTTTGGTAGTAGGATGCTTTCGTTAAAGATACATGGAATTCGTCTTTATGCTGGTAGACGGAATAATCGATAAGTAGCACCCTACCGTATATCTCCCCTTAGATTTTCATTGAAGCGAAAACAATACGTATGCCGCGGTCTTTGATAACATCGCCTTTTGTTTTTTTTTTTTTTTTTCCAAAAACAAGCTGCACATGATTATTTTTTTATTATATTAATTTATCTTTTTTATTTTTTTTGTACTAGAAATATTAATTTCGGGTTACGCGGATTTTCTTTGTCTTTTTTACATATATCTACTATATTTCATTGTTACGTATGCCACAAAAATGTGTGTAGAAAATTGAAAAATTAAATACAATCGTGATAGCAACGTTGAGAATTTCCGGTTGTCCATCACTTAAAACTTTTAGATTAACTATGTTTTCACGTATATATACCTTTATGATTCTAGACCTAATTAATTATTCCAGCGGCGGGATTCGTAATAGTCCGGCAACGCTTAATTATGACATAACATCATGCAAACTAATGATCGCAGCTCTTAATTAGTACGCCAGAACGAATATCAAAATGAGTTTTATCTCGCGACTTGGCAACTTGGACAATACTCAATAACCGAACCGTTATAACATTAATTAATGTTGTTTTTTTTTTTAGAAAGAAGGATAGATTAATTATATACGGTTATATCAAATGAAAGAAGTATTTTTAAATTAATCTTGATAAAAAGTCGAAATTAATTCCTGAAAAAGTAAAAAGTACAAAATAAAAAATATATATGTATTTTATGTTTTAATAAATTTTTTAATACTTTTTAAAGGAAAAATATATAGAAATCTTCAATGGGTCTACGTAGAAATTTTAAACGATTCCATAAAAAATAATATGATTTCATTTGTGCTGATATTTTTTAATTACAGCTATTATAAATCTTTCTATATTAATAAATATCCTTAATTGAGAAACAGGTTCTTCAAATATTATGTTTTAAGTTTAGCGATAGGATTTGAGAACACTAATGATAGTTTATGAGGCTCCTTGTACCAGAGTGGATAATCCGAAGAACTTTGAGTTCCGTTAGGAATTGAATTTTTAGATAGAAGTTGATTCAATCTAAAGTTGGGTGGCTCTACTGTCTTCTTTAAAAGAACCGACACTTGTCGCGTGTAATCTTCCATGTTAGTTGCTTTTTCCAATCTGACAAAGAAAAATTTTTGGTTCCAAAAAATTTTTTTCGGAAAAATTTGCAAATATTTTTGATTATCACATTTATTTATAGTAAATAGATCTTTTTACCTATGTACCATTTGTCTAGTAAACTCTAACCGGTGTGGTCTTTTAATCATCGCTGTTTTTTCTTTTATAAGATGATTATCGCAATAATTATTGCAATATACTTTTTCTACATCATTCAAAAGACCATAAAAATTTCCAAAATGTATTGCTGCATTTTTAGGCGTCTTTATGATAAATTGTGGCTGTTCAACCATTATAGATGGTTTGTAATTTATGTTTGATGAAATGGTTGGGAACATACATTTTGTCTTCCTGATAGAACATTTGAAAAATAATTAAAGAGTAAATTATAAAATTAAATAAAAGTAATTTTATATATTTATAATATATACATAAGATATTTTAAATTGTGTAATAAAACATTGTATATTATAAATGATAGTTTTGTTCACACATTTTATTATTTTATCTATTCGTTTATATTATACTCACGTAGTGCTATTGACGTTTGAAGTTGATGAGGATAGGTTATTAGATTCTATTTCTATTTCACTGTAATGATTTTTTGACATTTTTTTATGGGATTTCATTTTGCGTTGCTTGAACATTTTGTTAATAAATTATTGAAATATATTATTTAGGAAATCAGAAATCACTTGGTAATTTCAACAAATTGATAAACATTTTGTCGAGATAAATCTCTGAGAAAATTTTTGTTTTGTTTATCGATTATAATTGTATTTAATAACCTACTTTATTAACAAAAGATACATAGAGTAAATACAAGGTGTTTCAAATACTATCTAATATTTTAAGAATTGATTTTTGAAATTATTTATGAAAAGGGTTTGCATATTTTTAAATTGTCATGTATACCACAAATAATACTTTAATCATATAAAATCTTTGACTGTTCAATGTATAATTTTTTATTCTTTCAAACACTACATTATATCTCTCAGATTTATAATCCTTTTATCTATTATTATTAATAATAAACTACAATTGAATTTTTTACTGAGTTTCATATTATACCAATACGTGTAGTTCTACAATTCAATTTTTTGAAAAGACATTACATATATTCAAAATTGCTTGAAATGAATAAATTCTTTCGATGTTAAAATTAAAAAATATATATAAATCTATTTGTATAATGTATTATAATTAAAAACGGCAAAATCTTTTTAAAATTGTATAGTGTTTATTTAAACATAGTAAAGTT
Organism: Cyphomyrmex costatus; assembly: GCF_001594065.2. NCBI lineage: Eukaryota > Metazoa > Arthropoda > Insecta > Hymenoptera > Formicidae > Cyphomyrmex > Cyphomyrmex costatus. The sequence goes on from NW_017279708.1 coordinate 1,156,694, forward strand.
TACAAGGGAACAAACTCATGGCATTGCAACAATCAGTTTTTCAAATGAAACTTCGGCCACCTTCGGTACTTACCGACGTACTTCGTGCGACTCCACTCACGTACTCGTTCTGTCTGGTGTCAGCGAGAGTCCAGTGGATTGGAATCCAGTCGTTGTCGCGCGTTTGTTTCGTTTACATCGGATTTGTGACGATTTAGTGTTTCAGTGCAAATTTTGCAAATATATTAATTGAAATTCACTGTTGCGCAATATCAATACGGTATATCAATATCGTTGTGAGCTTCGTCTGTAAATCGCTGAAAAATATGTACAAAGAATTTAGGTAAGATTTTCTTTTAATTTAATTTAAAACATTAAAATTATTTTCTTATTATTTATATTATTTATATATGAAAGTAATTTATAAAGCGAAAAACAAACTTAATTAATTTAATTATAAATACACCCTACTCACGCACACACACACACACACACACACACACACATACAGAAAATCATCGTTAGCTTGTTTGTTGAGGATCAGAATAAAATGAGTTTTCTAAAAACATGACCTTTCCAAATATATATTTATATATATTTTGTATTATTAACATTATTCCCAGAATTTTATTCATTATTGACACTTTGAGTGACGTTCCCCACATTATACACCTCTTTAAAGCACGTTCCAAGCATAGTCAATGTAAACGTCACGAACACTTCCTGCTGCACCTACATTTCATGTATTTATCACGTTATTTGTACAAGGATACTCACGTTTCAATACATATATAAAATTTTTGTTCGTTAGATTTATGCAATCCATAATTTGGTAATCTTTTAAAATATGTAGTCTCTCTAGTGAAAGTCTTTTCGAGGTTCTCTTTTTTTATGAAAACTAAATGTATGCAAATCTAGGAATATGTTCGAGGTACACGCGGTTAATCTCTTAATTCGTTTTGCTTGGAATTTCATTGAATTTGACAGTGAAACGCACGTGTGGCATTTGCACAATGATAGTTTGAATCTCAAGCAATTGGAAAGCACATTGGTTTTACTTAAACCATTTGCCAACTATTTGTTCAGAATTTCGGTATTCTGCTGCGATGCGTAGGATATTGAAAAATCTATAAACGCCGTGTACGTACACGATGAAGTAAGTTTACCCAGACGCACCTCCAATATCCGATAAATTTTAATAGGTACAGTAATAATTCCGACGTATCCCATCGCTCGCAATATTGACTTTCCGCCTCTTTGGCCACTCCGCTCGTTCTCTCCTCATCCCGCTTCCGTCTCGCTTATTCTTGTTCATTTCATCATTTTTTTTCTCTCTTCCTTTTTATCTTCATTGCGCCTGGCTCTCTGCTGCATTCTTTTTCTTTGAGCTTTAGGCAACGAGACAGATGGTTATTTTCAGCTTTTCTCGTAAGATAAAAATTGCCTTAATATAACAAATAAGATATGTCAGTTTTTTTTCATCTCGTACATTGAAAAATTCAATAAAGTCTTTGCTAATACTTACAAGTGTCACTTTTGTCGAATTATTACGTTAGATATTGATTGCGTCGAATAACGCGTCGAAATAGTACATACCTATCGGAGTTTAGTCAATATTAACTTCAAATGGAATCAGACAAACGCAAGAAAGTATTGATCGAGACTGTTTGCTGTCGAATTACACGATGCGTAAATCGTCATTATAAGCTTCCATCCTTTTTTGCGCTGTACCTTTATACGCGTAGAAAATCGAAGACTTTGCGATCGTATTTTCAATTACATCACTGACCGCATCATCGATCAGTCGTCATGGTCCGACGATCAGCCTTAATAAAGCGTGGTGACGTTCAATAAACGTAGTTTGGTGGTTTAATATCGATAGATACGATGTAGTATCTAAAGTGAGATCGTGTTCAATATTTCGAACAACGGTACATAAATATTAAGAAGAAATATAAAAAAGTAAACATGAATATATACTGCTGGAATAAACGCACAAATAAAAGAAAAGAAAAATTGTCCGCTCTTCAACTATTACTTACATTTATGAAAATTTAGAAGTTTGAAATTGAATTTCGTATAAATAATTAAAGTACAAACGCACAAAATATACTGAGATGCATGTTATTACTTCCACGTGTAAAAAAACTAAAAACTTTGATATACATCATACAATGTATAACGTTCAGTAAAGTGAACAAAAATCTCGCGTATATCATTCAATGTAGCGTGCCGTTTCAAACTAATATCTGACGAAAACTACACGCTTTCTATCGCCGCGGCGCGACGAATTTCCGAGAGGCCGCACGTAATTTGGCATTATGAAGGTACAAGTGCATTTTTCCTTTTTGTTAGGGCTTGTCCACGCGCTAGTACGCTCGTGTCATTTTTCTCCGTGCGGGCAATCGCCTATACGGTATAAAGGCACCGTATCCGCTTCGTGTGTTAATCATCACCGACTACAGAGGGTGGAAAAGACCACTAGGCATCGTTGCGAGGGGAAAAATGAGCGAAAGAAAAGGAAGGTGATGCAAGTGCATAAACCCAAAGAAACCTCTATGAGCACCCTCTAAACGTGCAGAGCACGTTTATTTTTCTTTTCATGTGCATGTCAAGGGCATAAACATCCCCGTATATAGTGGATTATTATTATATAAACGATGGAAACTTTCCACGATGACAAGTTTTTCTCTGTAATTTAATATCTCCGCCTCACGAGTCCTCTTAATTATTATTATCTTCACGTTCCTTCATTAAAGAACACGAATGAATTTCGGGCCTTGCGATAACTAATAGTTACGTATATATATAACTGATGCACACGATACTCTATTTAAGTCGAAATAAATGCCATAAAAGAAGGTGATGATTTTTTTCCGTACACATAAAATATTAAAAAGACATACGAAGCAATTTTTCTTTTATCGTACTCGTAATATATATGTATAGTATTCTTAATAATTAATCACATTATGCGTAAATATACGCAACGGAAAAAACGACATCTTACTGAAGTTTCTTACCTATAAGATGTCAATCTAAAAATAATTTTGGATCGTAAAAACTAATAATGTATAATAAAATCTCATACATCACAGAATGTCTTAGACACGTCGATCCAGAAAATTTCTGTACACTCTAAGGATGTTTCTAGGATAAAGCCAATGTGCCGTATAAGATGCTTAAGCTAGTTAGAAACTTTTTGCCTCATTGTCAATAAAAAAAAACGCTTAGGTATTCTACATATATGTAGGTATAATTATTTTCATAATCTGTACAATTATTTTCAGATTTGTATCTAGCCAAATGTTTTCGTTATATCAGTATTTTTGAAACCTATACCCACATTAAAAATAGATACATTTCGAACATTTTTTAATAAAAATTGTATGGACTACATTCCTCATATTAGTATTTGTGTGCAGTGTACGTGAAGAGAAGGAGAGAGATAGAACAGGTTAAGATCATTTTCAAGCAGGTCCATTTGTTGGAAAACCCTCGAGTAAAAGAGAAGTGAATAGAACGTGGGGTGGCATTTCGATTGGGACGTGCGATATACGTATTACGTGCCTGGCAAATACATATACGTGCTGTCTGCGACGTATATATGTATGTATAAGTAGACGCATAAATAAGATTGCAAATGCGTGCTAACGGCGGTGTGAGCATTGATCGATCTGAACGCGAGTAATGTGAACATGCACATTTTTATTGATTGATTAAAAAGTTTCTCCTGTGTCTTTCGCTTTTCTTCTTCTTCTTCTTCTTTTTGTAATTGTCATCATCGTTAATGTCATCTTTCCCTTTTACTTTATCTCTTCTTTTTTCTAGTGTTTTTTACATTCCAGAATACGTGAGAAATGAATTTGTTTACAATGTTGAAATACGCTATTAAAACATTTATGTATCGATATACATTTGATCAATAAAATGTAGGAATGCATATGCATTGCAAATACACACTTCTTTTACAAAAGGTCACAATCTGCAAATAATATACAATACCTACAATTTACAGATATACAGATTTTTTTAGATAAAGAAATATATTGTGATTTTGTTGCCTTCATCTTGACACGATGAAGATAAAACTTCTCTTTCTTCCGTGAAATCATGTCCAATCATAATTATAATAGCAATTAGTCGGTGGTGGACTGCACGGATGCAGCACAAACATCAGAGACAGCATGGCGATGCATACAGAAATTCTCCTCATATGAAACGAATCGTAAATAACAGCCTGATATAGGATTATCGTACACAGGCTCAGGAAAGACGAGACTCCTACATAAAAATAATTGCAAACTATAATTGTGAACATACAGCAATGTATGTGTAACGTACACGTGTATATTCACATTTTATTGATACGCATATTAAATCCTGCAGTGATAGCATTATTACGTTTACTAAACGATATGATGGTAGAGTAGTTGATTCTTTCAATTACAGTATATAGGTTTTTTTAAAGAACATTCTTATTATTATTTATCGACCATCTCTTATATGGATATTTCCAAGAAAATAATGTATATAATTTCTTTAATTTATAATGTCTTATTCACTGCGCCTATATTTTCTCTACTTATGGGAACGCACGCTGCAACTGAATCTCGTTAAGTTGAACACGAATCTTATTTTTCTCACCATGTCGCGAAGATTGATCGTCACTTCAGAAAATTCCAGCAACTTCTGTTTAGGTCGTAGTTAGTTTATGGTGTACTGTACAACATCCTTATACGAATATAGTGACATAATAGGCAAACGTCCAGGCCGATGCACCGTTATGCAGAATGGTGCTGAGGTCAAAGAGTCGATATGGATGGAAAGGGAAGAAACAGAGTCTGTGCGATTCCAAGTGTACGCTCGTTCGGTTAGTTCACTCATGAATATTTCAGCAGTCACAAAGCGAAGTGACGTAGGAAACAAGCGCGTAAATTTTCCTATTTAAACAAACAAATGAATATTTTCTCACCACCTACAATTGTTCAGATTACAAAATTTCTACATAACATCATAGACATTAAAATATTTAGAAGAATACAATTTTCTATATTGTTCATAAAAAACCTCTAATTATTAAAATTATGTAAATGCAAATTATATGTGCGATAAAAATGGTCACACAAGACGCTTTTATTAAAATATGTAATTATAAAATAATTTTTGTTAAGTTCGATCAAAATATATATTTAATTATGATTACAGAGTAATCTTATTGAAAGAAAACTGTTGCTACATATAAACGCTGTTTTAAAGAGGTAAACTGTAATTCAAGTAATTCAAAGTTAATATTTAAATGCTGATCGTTGACATTGATTTAATAAGCATCAATAGGTTGTTCCTGAACGATCATTCGATACGAGCACGTGCGCGTACTCAAGTATTATGCGTGTGCACGCTCTCGACTCGCACGCGCTGCTTGACATGGCACTACGGCCATTAGTGCCATTTGATAGATACTTCTGTGTATACCTCTTACGAGATTGTTGAACCATCGTGATCGACAAATCGTCGTTACGAAAATACTGTTGTTTTCGAATTATGTGATAGAACTCAATTGACCGTAAAACGATAGATAAAGTGACGTGTAAGATTATCGATTAACCGTCAATTTCTTCCACATTACATATTCAGTTATCTCTCTAAACTTAATGACATAATGACAATATAACAGCTTAAAGATTTTCTAAGTTAATAATTTATCGCGAAACAAGAGAGAGAGATAGAAGAGAATTAAAATTTTATACTTTTATAAAATATACTTTTTAATAATTATTAAAATCTTTATAAGTGATAAACATAAACAAGAAGAAAGATCCATGATGCTATGAGCATCTAATAAATGTTAATCAATTAAATTCGTATGTGTTAATGCTGATAAACTGTCAGCGCGCAATAGGCTCTCTTCTTCTTGTTTATGATAAATTTTTAATCTTTAAATGTAGATGATTAACAATTTTTGAGATAGTAGAAAGAACAATCGTTTCCTCTGAAGCAATATATCCTACATCTCCAATTATCGGTGATAACGGTGTCTTGCATCTTTTCTTTCCTTTTTTTTTCAAGTTTACTTCTCGGAGTTCCTCCTCTGCAGTGCAAAACATATAATCAAAGTTTATTGCCGAAGATACGTAATGACAGGGTTAGGCTTAGCGCAAAATTAACGATTTGGGTCTGCATGCCTTCAGGCATTGTACAGATTTCTGACCGCGCAATTAGATCATATATATGTGTGTGTGTGTGTGTGTGTGTGTGTGTGTATCTAATCATATATATATATCTAATAACATGAGAATTCGACAATCTATTTGTATGAAATTTTTACCATATTTTCTTTCTCTATTTGCACGTTTTACAATAAAAACTAAAAATATTGTCGAAACAACAGCATAAATATATGAATCTTATAATCAGACTGTGGATTTATATGCAAATGCATATTTAAAGAAAATACCCAACATATATTTAGCGAGTTAAACAGCGATAATTTAGCTAATTAAAGTCAGATATATAGATAGTATACCGGTTAAATCCTTCCTTTTTCCTTTTTTTTTGTATCGATCGTTACTTGATTGGACCGTAAGTAGAGTTTTGTGATAGCCAACCTGCTGCAGAAAGAAAAAAAAGAGTAGAAGGGATAAAAGAGATTCTTAGGACGAATGTGGAGAAGATAGCGAGAAGAAAATAGTAAAGGAAGAAAAAATATTGAACGTTTCTCTTTCGTAGCTATGAGTTATTTTGGATTCCATGTTCGTTTCTTTACAGCGCGTAGCTTTTTAATGTTTATTATTTATGATAGATAAAATATACGTGATAAATTAATCGATGGAATACAATTTGTTATTAAATTACAGCTATTTGATCTCATTGTTTTTTATTTTGTAGTCTCTTGTGTGATAATCAAAAGTATGCAATCGCACTTGCGTGCGAACAGGCGGAAGCTTGAGTAGAATGGAAAATAGTGCCCGTGAGAACGAGATTCTTGAGATCGTTCACACTTCCTCGTATGATCGGTGCCGATCACACATAAGGAACTCTCCGTTAAACAGTTCTTTACGCTCGACACGTTTTTGATGTATGCCTACAACGAGGTGTCTACATCGCAGCAATTGTTATACGTAATCATTTTTATTATAAAAAAAAGTACTGCTATAATATAAGTATTGGTAGATAAATGTACAATATTATTTACTTAATTCTGTTTATATGTCTTTGCACTTTAAACTTGTACATTTATTTAGTAATAGAATTTATTAATAATAGAATAGTGATATAAATTTCAAAATTAATTTAACATCACAATAAGTTGTATAATCATATTTTGCATTTTTCAATAAAATTAAAATAAATTAAAAGACGGTATATTAACAGTATTAAAAACTCATCTTAAAATCAAATCATTTATCTCAATTGATTATAACGTTATCACTAACAATCATATTAACACTAACACACATTGATATTCATTGTAGATATGAAATAATATAATTAGTGCCAAAAATTTCGCTTTATTTAAAAACAATTTATTTTAAAGAGGCAAATAAGAGAATAGATAAGAAATTTGACTTTATAAGAATTAAATAAACTTATTCAAATGTAACTACTCGTATTACAACTGATTTAGAGAATGTTTTTATTATCCAAGGTACATTAATATTGCCAACTCGAAATTGCAAATAAATAGAAAAGATATTATATTTATTATACACTTATGTTAAACATCTCTCTGTCTCTCTTTGTGTTAGACAATTTATAAAAGAATTATACATATAATTTATATAAAATATATAAAATTATAAATATCTAAAAAATATATAAAATTTCTACAAATATCTTTATATGCATGGAATTCTTTTTGCTGACTATTTTCTTTTATTAGTTACGAGTTTACATAAAACAAAAATAGTTAAGAGATTATTTACTAAATATTGTTTTTTAAATTTATTAATAAAATTCTTATTAAGATTCTCTTAATAACTTGGCAACGCTGCGTTGCATGAGAAAGCAACGTCTGTGTTCAAGTCCAGATCTGGATCCACCCTGGATCCAATTATACAGCTTAGCCAGGATTCCAGTCTCTGGGCAGTTCACGTCTATTTAGAACAAGTTTGCACTAATCGTCATCATTTATTGACAAATAATTTCTTTTTTTTGACGTTATGATTAAAACGATGATGATATAAGTTAGCGTACGTAACGGAACGTAAAATAATTGTCGTGTCCTCACGGTAGATCACAACGAAATGTTTGTGGTTCTCGCGTAATCCAATTAGTTAATTAGATAAATGTGTATCTCCACAAACATGTAACTGCGCCAATTAGTACGTCTAGCGACGCAGAATATCCGTCAGAGAGATTCTACTTTGGCGAAATTTCAGCTTCCAAGTCGAGGAAAGCAACCTTCCGAGACTTAGTTTCCTCGATCCTTAGAGGCACAGGATCAATGCGTGAGATTACATACTTGAGATACTCGAGTTTCTTCTACGTAGACGACCCGGCGCGAAAGGGCTACGTGACCGAAACAATGGTCAAGGAAGGCTATATAAGTCTGTCGTGCGGCATGTGTTATTTTGTTGGGGAAATATATCTTTTTTCCATTTGCGTATATACATATGTATATAGATCCTTTCAATATTTATATATTTATATGTACGCGCGTGAGACATATATTAAAATTTAACATAACTTCGCATTAATCCCATATTAATGTGTATAATATTGTATATATTGAATTTTTCCGCTATATGTATATCGTTTGCGATCGTAAAAGCTGCAGCACGAACAGTAAATTACTAATCGCAGTAGTATAAAGTAGGAGAAATCGATCTTTCGGATTAATTAATAATGAGTATAACACGACTCTAATAAGTTAAACTAATTCTAGGATGATAGAGCATAGCGCGTGTTGATTGCGATGATTAGAGCATCTTTGATTATATGTATATGGGAAGTAAAGTTATTACAGCTCTCTTCCTAACGAGAGTCATTCACGCTAATACGTCTACTGAATGTTCCTCTTGCGCCCGCCGTTATTATCCTCGGTGCAAACGGCAAGAAGTATGTCGCTCGTTACTTCCGTGCTCCTTTCATTCAGGCTGCAGGATCCGCTTGGAACCTAAAGGACATGCCTGCCTGGATATGCGGCCATCCATATTTTTTCGCGGCTTTCGCTCTAGTCTTTTTTTCTCTCTTCTACGTCTGTCTGCTCGCCAATGTCGTTCTCTGGCAGTGGCTTGTGGATTTAATGAGCCGTAAGGGAATGCCGGTGCTATATAAGGTTGACACGGCGCGTGGAATCGATGATGTCGTTCCAATGGTTACTATTGCCTCGAATTCATTCTTTCTTGCTTGAGAGATCTATTTTTTACTTTTTTATACGCAGCCTATTCACCAACACAGTGATGCAAAATAATGGTTGAATCGATCGTAGTACTTGTATAGTAATAACAAATACTTCTCTCGTTGCTCGCAATGTAGGGTGCGCAACATACCTAATGACATTTTCTGTTTCACAAAAAAGTAATATTTTACTTTTGTTGAAATCTTATTAGATCGTACAATTACAAGAAAGTATACGTTAATATCTATTATAAAGATTGGTATGATTAATTCAAATCAATAAGGAATAATTTTCTTGCGATTATTCGTATACGCTTTTATATTGTCAAATTTGTTTTTCACAACACTAAAAATGGCAGATTTCTCTTACACGATTTTTATATAGAAAATATATAGAAATTTCTTCCAAATTTGTCAGAGTAACCAAACCGGTTGTCAACAACCGGGTTGCCGTTAATGTTTTTAAATACCTTTTCGGATACCAGAAAAAAGACAACTGTCTGTTACAAAAACGCTGAGTTTTGAACATACTTTTGTTTGGCAAATAGTTATTACAAATGAAAATGCACTAAATGACTAAATTATAACGCTTTAAAAACAGAAATAGTTGCACTTTTTAATTGGTACAGCATTCCACATACTATAAATTTTATTCCTGCACGAATAAGGGATATAATTTAATTTTTGCATCATAGATATTTACGTGAGTTGTAAATTTGAGAAAATAATTAATGATTAAATTCTCAAACTATTTGCAAGAGGGAGAGAAAAAAACAATAATTAAAACAGGTTAAGAAAGGAGAGTAATTTGTAGCGTGCACCGATTCGTTAATAATTGACGTAATTGGGTTTGCGTGCGCTTAGTTTTGAAGAATATTACGTAGGATATATGTTTATCCAAAAGGTCGTTTTCTTAATAGTGCAACAAGTGCCAAAAAACGGATATTTTGCCTGAAGGCTTTAACGATTGGAAACTTCTCATGTTACATCGCAATAAGTAAAATTAGTAACGGTATTTAAAACAAGACACGAAAATATCGATGTTTTTGTTTTTATATTTTATTATCTATTTTAATTTTTAAAACACACAACACAAACATTAAATGTATATCTTAAATTCTTTTTATGTAATTATATATAAAATACATTCTAAACTACAATATAGTGCAAAACGCAATCTGAAAAGCGCCATCGCGTGAAATTAAAGTTCAGATCTTCATTAATTAATTTTCTTTATCTTAGATCTGAAAACGAATAGATTTTGTCAGAGTTTCATACAGGATGGATCTATCTTAGGAAGGAAGAACTAATTATATCACGTTAGAATGATAAATGCAATTCGAGTTAAGGGGCTCACGAAAGCATTAAATTTGGTGCATTGAAATTTATGAGAATAGTATATCTCGTTCCCTCTAATAAAGTCCACCATTACATTATATAAGGGATGATTATATAAATGAGCATAGACATTTATATTGTACAATATATACGTGATATATTTGCATAAATCTAAAATAGGAGGTATACAAAGTCAGTCCCGAGACTTATCTACTATATAGCAAGAATATGCGAAACATGGTGATCCACAAACGTATATGAACGTCAAAGCAACTTCTCTCGAAAGGTGTTTTTCACACCTCATGCATAAGGGTCATAGACCTTAAACTTGAGTCTCTCAATAAATATTAGAAATATCTCGTGTATGACCGAACAAACGCGATTAACATATTTTACACGTACGTCGACGAAATACGAAATCGGCAAAAATTAGCACAGTTAGAGCAGCCAACTTTCGAAAGAGAGTTAAATCATTTAATGATCCTCCCCGCGTTGATTATTATTATTATAGATAGAGGTAAAACGGGCAGCCCGCACGCTGCCGCCACTTCGGTCGAACGGATGATCATGAAGATTAATCTCCGATCGCCAGGAGACGCCAACGTTGGCATTCTCTTTCATCCGTCATTCTGGCCAGGCGATGCCTTTCCATCTCTTCACCAATACGTTAGATTTCCAACTGTGAGCTTTTCTCACGCATACTTGTATGCACGTGCACGTGCTCGCACTCCGCGGTTACTTTCCGCTTCTCTTATTCTTCTTCTTCACACTCCTCAAGCTCTCCCTTCGTCAGGCTAATCTGAACTCTCTTCTTCGAGCATCGAATCCTCTTCCGCGTTCTTCTGAACTGCTGCACTTTCCAGTAAGGCGGCATCATTGTTTTCCTCGAATGTCCAAGTGCTCTTCTGTACGCGGAATAAAATCATTGAACAAATAGAAAAAAAGATATTTATTTTGTTCATATATTCTGTTTGCGTGTATTTATCTTATTCATTAATATCGGTAATAGTCATGTTAATATTATTATATATTAGTATTATATTATCAAAACAATTTATAGCTTGAATGTAATTATAAATGTATATTGATTTTAAAGTTTATTTATACAATAAGTTGAATATTATTTAATTGAGTTAAAATCGTAATAAATAAAAAAAAATTGAAAAACACGTAGTATTGGGGCATTTTATATTTACGCACTACTAGATATTATAATACACAATATACTCTTAATATCATATCTATGTCGATCATATAGTATATTTTTAGAACTAGACACACAGTCTATTTATCGCAAATTTGATAGAATAATAAAGTTATAATCAAATAGAGTACCTTATTTGACATCATATTGTTACACAATCTAAATATTATTTATTAATCTCTAGATTATCTACTCCTTTTCATGCGGCATTTTATTTCTAATCATAATAATAAGAATAATAAAATTGTATACTTTATTTGTGTACATGAGATATATGTACGTAAAGCAACTCTTACTAATTGTTTTTAATTTTTAAGTTGTAGAAAAACATTTTATCATCCTTTATTCGCACACAAGCAATCTTCTTTCTCGTCTTCCTCTACCTTTTTCTTCTTCCATCGTATTTCACCTTTTCTTTTCCAGTCACTCCTTTTAGACGCAGCACGAGCGTCATGTCGTTGTGAATGACCACGTCAAGTACCTTGCTGGATGGAGGAATAATTTCACAACGAGGGAGTCGTCCGGCTGGCATATTAATTTATGGCTATTGCATGACGGACGTTCCAACTTCCAAGACCGATGAACATTGGCTCACCAAACATAGTCGCTCAAATCACTGATATTTTATTACTTTTTCAACAGAGAACTACTGTTCAAAGTTCTATATTTGTTTGTGTTTTATACGGTGTTCAGTTAATTTATGTTTTACATACGTACGTTACAAATTTCTTTTTCAGTATCTTCTTTCAATCAGAAAAATTATCTCTCATTATAGCGATATTAATTTTATTATTGAAGAGTCATTTCTTTTTCAACGAATTAGATGAACGTTAAAACGTTGATTTTATCATAGACACATATAATACATTTTATCCTAAAAGTATAAGAAAAACGCTGAATAATTAACTTAATTCTTATAACGAGTAATTAAGTGGAAAGAGTAATTCATCGCACGGTTCATCAGTGATGTGCGGTTCATAATAACAGAGCAAATTGACGCTTATTTATCGTTATGACGTTTTTACATTGTAGGTTTCTCACATTTCTCTACGTCTTGTTGGCAGAGAGTCATCACCACTTTCACGCTCGCTCTGAAATTCTTTTTCATTAAAATTTTTGCCACCAGATTTATGAGCGGCCAGATGGTCGGACTTACACAGTCTTTCCTTTGAATCCCTGGTGGCATTTGCGGTTAGATGATTCTTTCATTAGTTCCGCGCGACATGGCAATCGTAACTCATGATGAATCGTCTTCTAAGTCGGCGCCGTAACTCTATCTTTTATTTTCTTCATCTAGATCTTGAGACTTAAGCGCGAATATCACGTATTTGCGCGACATCGTTGAATTTCATTTATACATTTGTCGTTTAAATCAACTACATGTAATAAATATATATATAGTAATTCTGTAATTTAATTATTTTTATATTTATATATACATCAATAATTTTATACTTAATACATTAATGTTTATTATTGAATTCATCGCTACATAAAGATACATGATGATGTATTTGATTTTTATTTCAGATTATTTCTTTCAAGTGGCTTACTACTGATATTCTTCAGCAGTCTCGTTACTGCGACTACTTCCGAGGAAAGTTTCGAGACGGTTCATACAAGCAACGCGGCTGTTCTAAACCGACTTGGACTGACGCCTCTTCAAATACCCGACGGACATCATAAGAAGCGATTAGCCGGGCCTGAACCACCGGGACTCAGCTCGCAAACGCGCATACATCAGCCTTACAGTCGTCGTCATGGACACCGCGACAGCCACGTTTATATCGTGAAACTTCCGGCTAGTCCTCCATACTACACCATTACGAAGCCTCACAAATCCGTCAACGATGATAAAGTCACTAAGACCGGCCCAAGTTTTCCAGTAGGATTCCAAGGAAATGGTAAACCTGCCAAGATTTATCATTGGAATTTACCGGTCGTAAAGAAAATGATGGAGAAGAAGCGTCTTCAACTGAGTCAACTGAGAATTGACGCTAGAAAAAAGTTGGAGGATATAAAGAAACAGCAGCAAACGTCTTCTACAAAAACCATACTGAATAAGCTTTATCCGCTCGATACTACTAGCAAAAGTTACGAGTATCGTGCTGCCGATAACCAATTTCATTTGCACCACCAAAAGCAACCAGTGACAAAACACATCAGAAATAATGACAAGAGACTCAGCTATTCAAACAATGACAACGACAATATTAAATTCAAATCGACGAAAAAGAATAATCTTGGCAACAAGGCGTTTAGATTGGACGATTTAAATGTACATAGGATTCACATGACCAATGAACTCCACGGTTCAAGGAACACTGTACCGAAGATGAAAAAGCACCGGAAAAAAGCTGCCACTTCATATTATGCACCAATCGCCACTAAGACGGGTTCCACCAGCATCCACAAGAACTTTCCCGGAAATGGCAAGCCTAAAGCTTTCTACATTATGGAAAAGAGTCGCAAGCCAGTGTACTATCATCCTCTTCTTAATCTTCCTTAATCTTCGATTGTTCGTATAATCGTGTAATATCTTAATAATTGACTCGCCTGCCTGTTAGCTTAAGTAGATGCATACTACTCTGTTTATACAGGATCAGGAATTGCCATTCAAATTGACAACGATAAAATGCAAAAAAGGAAGAAAGAAGGAGAAAGAAAAAGAGAGAAACAGAGACTTTCATGCCTATAGTCATTCTTATTCAAGACAATGCATTCCATAAACTGTTCCACTTCTGTTAAATATACCATACATCGTTATTATCTTTACAAATAAAAATGTATTAAAATAAGTAAATAATAGCAATGTGCAAACATAAGTTTTATTATCGCATCTTGTTGATAAATTAATTTCTTCATACGTTTTTAATTTTACGTTATCTATGTATATTCAGATAATCCATTCTATTGTGCGACGAAACAACAGCTATTATTTAAATTATTACATTGCCTTATTAGCTGACAAGTGGATGAGGAATTTGAGCATATCGTATTTTCACAAAACATATTTTACATCTATTAATAATAATCATCGGTATCAATTAATTGTATCTATATAGGCAACATCAAAAATTTCCGCAAATGGTACTAAACGTCTATACATTTATTACTTTTTATATAAGAATGTATTATTTTAAAAGGCAGCTTTATAGGATAATTTAAAAAAGATTTTTTTTCTAATTGTTATAAGACTGAAACACCACTAGACAAAACTTTTTATATAGGACATTTTATTGATAACTTTACTGTTTTGTATTTTAAAACGTTTCTTTCAATCAAGAGAGTTTTGCAAGGATCTGTTAGACATCATAGTAATTACTAATTTTGAAAAACGACATTACATTACATAATGAAGAAAAATGGCTGAATTATTTCTGCTAACAATTTAGAAGCGAATTAATTTAAAAAAAAAATGATTTCTTGATTCTTCTTACAATGCCATGTTTTCAATGTTAATTATTATTTGTTTAAAAAATATGTTGCAATTAGAAAAGAAATTAATGGTAAATAATGTGCAGAACTCCTTTGACGAAGGCTAAAAAAGCGATAGTTTTGATTGATGAAAAAAATTTAATTTAAATTTAATGCAATGTTTGATGTACTAACAGGCAATAAAAAGTGGATTTACTGCTATATGTTTCTGGTTGTCAAAGATACATAGAATACATAGTTTGTCTTTTAGTACTAAAATAAAAGCAATGATCTTGTGAGGTCTACAAAAATCTGATGAGTAAGATATTTAAAAAAAATGTGACTTCAGTGCTATGACGATTGATTTTATTCTAACTACAAGTATACAAAACTTACGAGCAAATACTTAAAAGAAAGTCGAGAATAGAACAATTTATTATTTTATTTATGTGTTTGCGGAAACTTTCGGTGTGTTACTAACTTAAAACATGATAGTATTACTGAGATTATGACTGAATGTTCCATGTCTGTCCTGCATTGGATAGCTATTTACACTATTTACACATAATATAAGTATCTATTGATTAAGCTATTACTATGTGACATTCAACTTGCATAATATATATATATATATATATAAAGTAGCTTCTTTTTATCTCTTTATTTGCTTTTTTATTTATATACAAGATTTAATTAAGAAAAGCAAAAAATACTATATATTTTTACTTAGATCAATATAAGAATTTTAGATTGATTTATTAAGGAACAGAAAGACTAATCTCTCTTTTACAGAGCTTCATCTTAAATTGAGTTAGTGCTTTTGTTTTTTTAGCATATATTTAGCTAAAATGTAGGATTGTTTTTCAGTATACGATCGCCGAATAGTGTCTTCCCGCTGGAAGATCGATCTTATAATCAAATTCTCCATTATTGAATTAATTGTATAATATATTTTTATATATATAATAAACATGCGGATATACTATCGCATTTTTACACGTGCGTTCGTCGTTTGCGTATAATCACGTAAGCATGATTGATCCATATATTTAAGTATGTCGAATACTTAATCAACATAAAATGTTTCCATAGCTATAGGTAAATTTTCCATTACGACTGGACAATACGCATGTTTTTGTACAACATGTAAAACTTTCCTCCTACGTGCATTGACGCGGAAATTTTTTATGTTGAATATATTTTTTTCTATATTCTAGACATCCGAAGTGCGCTCGAATGTAATGAAGCGTATACATATTCAGTGTAACGAATAAAAATATTTATAGCTCTTTGTATACTTTGTTTTGACAATTACATATTTAAAAACCCAAATGCCTGCATTTTTCGTGTTTAATCAATATTTTAGCAATGGTAAAAAATCTCAAGATATTTACTTGTCATTATTATTATTTGGAAAAACTTTATCTCTTTTAATATACACATAATAATAAAAAGTTATATTCGAAATTAGATTTGAATAATCAGATAATTACTAATTAGATTTAAATCTTTAGAAAGGCATATACATATGAATTAAATTAGAAATAACTTTATGTTATGTGCATAATTCTTATTGCGGTTTGTCATAACATTGGATATTTCAAAATTGCATTAAGCAAATGTGAATAAATGTTTAATTAGTAAGATAACACATAGAAACTAATGAATCTATAGACCTCTGGTTTATGACCTTGCTCTACCACTTTGTATCTGGATGAGAACCCTTGTAACCCGTTATAGCGCATTTACTTTAATATCTGCAAGGAACGGCCACATCGGTGACGAGCTGCTTGCCTCTGGGACCACATTTTTTGGTAATTGAGCGTGTACATTCAAAATATTAAGGAGAACATCTTGTTCAACGAAGATAATTGTTTTTACACATTATATCCTTTTACCAGATAAAATGAGCAAAACATTGCTGACTGATTACATTTCGTGAAAAAAAATATCTGTGATATAAACGAGAAGGATAAATGTTATGATCTTATATAATTCGCATATAATTTCTTTAATTATTTATTTATTATTGTTTTAGCAAGACTTGACACTTGCATTTCTACATTATGTATAAATATATTTTTGTAAAGTCATTAATTAATTAAGGCATTAATTATAATGCTTTTGTATTTACCGAATATAATAAACATTATTATTACATTACACTATTGACGTCTTTCCCATCTTTCAAATTATAGAATGTTTTATCACCGTCGAAATAAGTATAACAAATAATATAATATATATACACATATATGTATTATTAGAAAATTGAAACAATAATTTATTGTTATATAATAAATAAAAAAATATATATATATTCATATAAAACTGTACATATGATACACGCATACACATTATACGCGCGTATACATATATGTATAAGTACATAATGTTTTAGATGGAATGGCAAAATCACAGTGCACATCGAAATAATCTTGCAGATATTGAATCCCCTTATACGCCTAATCTGAATGAATTGAGCATGTTTGTAACCAGACAGGATATAGTCCAGACAATCTGACCAAACCCATATCCCAAGTCAATATTTGTTTGTAAAGGACGAAGTGTAGGAAATATGCAGCTTTTTACTTTGCCATTACGGCTAAGTGATATCCTTATTCTTAACATCATTTGTACATATATTTCACATATTTACAAATTGATGAATATTGCACAGACCAATAAATATTATAAACGTTCAATAATGTACACAAATTAAAACAATATCTTTAAATAGTTTAAATTTTAAATGATATATAATCTTTTATATACTTTAAAATTATTTAATTTTCGCGCGAATCTATGCTATTTATAGAGATACAATTATATTATTTAAAAAATAGTTTCAATGAACGTCTGTAGTAGTAAAATTGTCACTCGCGTTATCGTCTGCCTAATGTTCCTCTGTACCGTGATTGCTTCCGATTTTGAATAATTGGCATGATCATATTAAATTAAATTTATTTATGCACATAATTGGACTGTCGAATGGACTGATGCATTGTGGTGGAGTCATTCGATTCAAGCAAGTACACGTTGGTTAGTTTGCCATTAAAGGTGTAAGGTCCCATATCAAGACTATTAAGCGAATCATCCGGCCTCTTTACCGGCCTGAGATTCGCTTGCCATTGATAAATAGAGGTCGGCTTACCGTTGTTCACGAAGTCGGCTGACAGGTTGTCCAGGTTCGTGATTGGACTGTCGGTTGGCTTCTTGCCAGGTTTCCTTTGCCATTGGTAAACGGAGGTGGGCTTGCCGTTGCTTATGAAGTCTATAGGCAATTTGATGAAGGAATTAACGGTCTGTTGAGAGGCTGGTTGAGGTCGCACAGGTCTCACGTGATGTAGCTGGACTAGTTGAGGAACAAGGGGTATCTGGGGCTTCAAGGAAGCGCTTGAGTATGTGGGTGGTTGCGAGATGTATCCGAGACCGGGTACAAACATGTATGGAATAGGCGGAAGTCGGATATAAAAGATATCACTCTCTTGATCCTGGTATCTCTTAGACTCGTCCGATGATCTATCGTTGGCTGTCAACTCTGAATCGTCGTTGTAACCGATTTTATACGCAGACACCCTTGGATAATGTATGATACGCGATAACAGAGGATAATCTACAAATAAAGCTTTATGTTTCCGTGCTTGTGTCCTTTTCTCATTTTTCTCATTTTCACTTGTCTTCGACTCGGAAACTTTGAAATGGATCGTGTGCTTCGGAATTAATAGAGCAGTTTCATTCGTATTTTCTACCGTTTCATTTATTTGATCTGAGCTGTCGTCTATTCTATCCAAATGATTCTCCGTGGAAAGCGAAAGCACTTTTTGGACTTGAGGGACTAATCGGTTGTTCGATGTATTTGGAAAAGGATTTGCTGCCGCAAATCCGATTATAAGTATCAACAGGACCAGCACCATCGTGTGGGGTCTGAAAAGGGATAAATGTGTTTTTGTAATATTGTAATCCTATTGGGAAAAAAGATCAATTAATTAATTTTTGTAAAGAAATTATTAATATATTGAATATTCAACACTCTAACATTATAATAACATGTTATTTCGTTAAGATTATTTATTTTAATAATAATAATTAATTAATATTATTCTATAATTAATGTTAAGATAATAAAATAATTATTACAACTCAAATTTAAAAATGAAAGTTATTTTATTTCCGTGAGTAGAAATTTGCGTTTGTAGAAAGTTAATTGTTTGATGTCTCATAGACACATCGTTTCGAATTCAGCAAAGAGGAAGAGAGAGAGAGAGAGAAAGAGCAAACGAGCCAAAACGAATTGTTTGCTCGTTGGGGTGGATGTCCTTAGACGCGTTTCCTGTCTAGCTACGCACACCATTATCGAATCGTATTCCTGACTGTGTGCAAGATTGTATGTGTTTATCTGATGTCGAATAAATCACGTCCCCGTGAGTAAGAAAAAGAGTAGGCGGGCAAGAAAGGAGGTATAAGAATACAAACGCAGTGCGACGCATCGCGTCGCTGCGCAACGCGGCATTTGGACGTTTCATGCCTTTTGCTCGCGTTGCGGTATTTCCCTCTTCTTCTCGTTCTGCAGCAATGGCGCGAGGCGAACGAAAGAGGAGCACCAAGAAGGGTAATTGAAAGCGGGTTATAAAATCGTCGAGTCACGCATTCCAGCCGCAAAGTCCTCTCGTGCTCATTGGAGGACCTTGCAGAAGGTCGACTAACAGAGCGCGCAGAAATTGACCCATTCGCATTTGTCCTTCGATATTTCTAACTAATCGTAAGACAACGTCGCTTCTTTCTACAATACTACCGATAGCTTTAAAGGCAAGCATTTGATTTTTTAGATATATTTTAAATATTCATATCTTTTATATGTGACTTGTGTATTACGTAGATATTCTATTACTAAATGTTAATGTTTTATTTGATATATAAATAATTTTCCAAATATAATGCAATGTCCTAACTTTAATAATTATTATCAGAATTTTTCTCTCTTTTTCTTTTCATTTCCTCTTGCTTATCTTTTATTTTCATTCAATTTAATTAATGCTTTGAATCATTTCTGTTCACTTATCAATGTGATTTGAAGAAAATGACAGCATTTTTATCAGCTATGTTACAATGCAATATTAATACAAGTGTAAAATAATATTTGATGAAAGTCTTTCAATAAAATGTTTACCATGCAGCTTAATAGCTCCATCATTACATGCTCATTAACTTTTAGCAGTCGGCTACTTCTCTTTTTATCTACATAATTCGATTTATTTTAATAAAAGTTTCTTATATTAATTAAAAACTTAAATTAACTTATATATTAATAATATTGACAAGATATTATTAAAGACTGACAATCTTATAAAAGTTCTCGTAACTGTCAAAATTTACACAGTCATAACGTAAAATGATAAAATATATTATTTTGATTTTTTATAGATATGCATTCACCTACAATATTCAATTTTTATTTAAAAGAACGTTTTTATTTTACTTCAATTTGTGTTTGATTAATATAATATTAATAATGATAATTTTACGAAAAATATCAGCACATTTGCAGTAATATACGACAATATCAATAATATCGTAAATATTTACTTATAATCTAATAATAAATTATATAGTATAAATAATCATTACATTTTATAAACTACAAATTATGATAATTAGAGGTATTTGTACGAACAATAAAAAAATGTACATGTCTATATTCTCCAGATACTGTGTTAGCAGAACATTGGAGAGTGAAAACATCAATTCTACATACATTATATTATACATAATATCAATAGATTCTACCATCTCTGCCACTTACTCAATGAAGTTTGGATATAATTGAAGAATATCCACACACACACACACACACACGTATTATCGACTATAGATACTTTTCGATCGACTACAGATAATATACAACTTTTTGATTATCAACACAAATATCTAATTAGATTATAGAAATTATATTTACAGATAAAAATAAAAACATAGATTTATTTTTTTTAATAATAATTTTTTTCTACAATTTTATCAATATTATCAATAAATAACAATAAAGGTAGCCTATTTTATCATCAATTGATATTTGTCTGATACAAAAAATGTAAAATATAAATATATACATATGTATTTGTATATTTTTAACTATATGACCCTATCTTATCATTATTTTAGTTTGTGGCGTTTGTTTAAAAAAATAAAAACAAAATTGACAGTAAAATTAATTTACTATCTGTAATTATTGCTAAAATAAACCACGATGTACTAAATAGATATAAGAAATATTTGTCTAACGGTCTATTACATATCATGACTGTTGATTTCGTTTGTAGAAATTAAAGAATGCTCGATCGTTTATTATGGATGTATAAGTAATCGTTATGATTTCTATTGAAGGAATTTCATCGACTTGTAAGTCTCACTACAATATATATGCTAAAATAGATATCTTAATAATATTATATCGAATATTGTATTCCGCATTGTTTCTATATAAATATCATTTTTTTTCTATTTGATATATAACCAAAGTTTAGTTTTATTTGAAATCAGATCATGTTTATAGTACACTTAATTTACATATATTGACATATTAATTAAAACACAGTATATTAATTTAAACAACATATATGCTGCTTTCAAATTATTTATGGATTCTTCTGCTTCGATATTTTTCCGATAGATATACCATACAAATAGATATGTAATACAGATAAAATTAAAGTAGCCAGAGCTGAATTCAACACAGTACGTAATGTATACTAATTTTTTTCATTTCTGGTATTTCGCATTGTACGTGCACGTACGTACCGTTATTCTTTGAAACAAAGCACCGGTATGTGTCACTATGAGCATTACATGGTAATGTATTATTTCTCTTGTGTAGCATACGTGATGCGAAACGAGTATTGTAAACGTTCGCGCAGTTTTACAAAACGCATGAATATATGCGTACGCATGTATATGTGAAACAGATATATGTAAAATTGTTTTTTAGCATTATCTCCCTCTCTCTTTAAATATACTACTCTTAATATATCCAACATTTCTTTGTAATTTGCATAATTATAAAAAAACAAGATAAACTCAGATGAATAAATCCAAGAAAATTAATAAAATGTCAATATGAGCCGACACAGATTATTAGTATGTGTTTTTTTATATAAAATTTATTTGAAATGAATAATGAAGCGTGTATGTTTCGACCTGAGCTCCTCTTCAGAGTACAAAGAAAATTGATTAAAATATAAAAGTTACATACATAATGGTAGCGCATACAAAATATAAATTAATATTTAAGTGTGAAGTACAAACTACCGTGGTAGTAATGTCCGAATTTAAATCAAATCTTGTGTAATTTTTTTGCATAATTATATTATAAATAGATTTCTTATGAACACTTTTATACATTTATTTGTAGAAAGTTTCCACCAAATTTTATGAAAATTAATTTGGAAAATATAAAAATTATTCTGATGAGTTATATATCTATTTTCATTTTATTACCTTTTCTTCGAATATTATTTCAATTAAAAAATTTCCTAATTTTAGTTTTTGAAAATAAAAGACTGATAGGTATGTTAAAAAAAAAAAACATGCAACAGTTAACAGAAGTAGGAAGGAAGACATTAATTGGGAAGTCACTACCTGCAGCAAACGGAATAATTGAAGATACTTCAGTTTGTGTAATAATATCATAATTTAGCGTGAAAATAAACAGGAAAACACTTATCGCTTTCTATTATATGTATACTGTCTTTTTTATATCTCATTTGTTTTCTCGAAAATTCAATAATAAATTCTGAAATCCAGTTTTTTTGAAAACTTTGAATTATATTATACCTACATACATAATATACATTTATATATACATATACTATATATATATATATATAAAATGTATATACATATATTTACACTATGTAGCGATTTTTGCTGTAATCTTTCGCAAATAATCATCTATGATATTCGTGAAATAAAAAAAGTTTATAGTTTTTTCCGTCAACGTCCAATGATTAACGACGCGTACATATGGTTTACTGCGATAGAACGTAGCCACCCAAAATTAGCTCGTGAAACGAGTGAAACTACCACTCCGTTCGCCAATACATTAATGACGATAATCATTAAATGATACTATATCCTATAGTCACATTTCTACATAATTATATCATCATATCTCATATTTCTTGATAAAATAGATTGCTCTTTTTATACGGGTAATCTTCAATTTCAAAGGGGAGAGTCTCAAAAAGTTAGTATTGACTGGCGATCTCATTGTTGATCCGAATAATTGCATATTAATCGCACCTATACTTCGCGAAGTAGAAATGGGGCTATTTTTTTCATCATTTCTGAGCAAAGGAAGATGCTATACATATGTTATCCGGTGAAAATAACGTACGTAGCTTACTCTTTCTTCTTTTTTTTAATTATTTGTTATACAAACTATAGAGAAATGCCGAATAAATAGCACTGAGAAGCTCAAATACAAATGACTATCATATTTCTGAAACATCCGAAATTATGCCTAAAATAAAAAAAATGTATTATTTAAATAAAGATAATTGACAATGAGAATGACCGAGTCAATAGTGTTGTGATTCTATTTAACTGGCATTTGGCTAAATCGTCATTGATGTGTATCGTTTTTTTAACATAAAACACGTAAGAAGAAAAGATAGCTATCACGAGATACTCGTTCTTATTCGCTGCTTCTTTAATCATCCAATTTTACGCTACTGATTTTAGCGCGATATAGCGTATACGTGGAATTTCGCAGGATGTAGCGCGGAAGCATGTACGATGATTCATAGGCTATTGAAGAAAGAGTTTTCATTTTGCAATAAATTCTCAATATTCTACATAATGCGTATCTCCACATTGGTCTTTATACATATAAATCAATTAACCAAAACATTTATAATTAATCATTATTATAAAATTTAACGATGCAGTTTTCATTTTGACGTTTGATAAATATTATTTGATATATACATATATAATATAATGCAGTATTCTGTAAATATTCACCCAATTATCGCAAAACGAAAATTCTCACACGGTAATATTTGCACCTTTTGTAAGTAAAAAAAAAAACAAAGGATATACTATATATTGCCTATTTAAAATAGCTGTTCGAATCGCACGTGGCTTTCAGCAACTTTACAAGGCTCTCTCTGGTAATTACAGCGGCAGACGACGAAGGACTCTGTGAGACTGTAGGTGCTTCCTTTCAAGATTGCAATCAGGTACAAGCGAATCCGTACTATTCGTCCGACGCTGTCCGCAATTGTTACCGCGAATCGCAGGAATCTCGGATTTGAGGAATGCCGATTGTCCGCACGCCGATAGTGTCCGAGTGTTAATTTCGGAGTTTAGCAGCTCGATCTGCAAGTAATTTCACGATATAATGAGAACGTGAGCGTACCACGACGTCGTAATCCGGACTCGGATCCTAAAAATGTGTCTTTTCCAACTTGGAATAACTTTTGTAGTTGCATAAATTATTTTGACATATAATATAACGGTTCCATAAGTGCCAATTGTCCCTTAGAACTATTGACCTGAGATTCTCTAAACTTGGAATAATCCAATTTTTTGTGGTATAAATTAATTTAATGTATACATTCTATTTCGAATAATGATTATTCTGCATATTATTCTTACATTATCCATTTGAAAAATTTTATTAAAAAAGTGTTACTGTGTACGTACTTACTGTACAATCAGAAGGTTATAATCCGTGATGCTCATATTTACTAATATATTTCCAATGTGTAGAGACAGAGAAAGAGAGAGAGAGAGAAACTACATTAAAAAATTTGTAAGAATGGACAAAATATTAATAACACGAAGCAGTAACATATTTTTGTAAACGATCTGATGCACGAATCGATTAATCTAAATAGAGCAAGATGTTTGTATACAGTGCATGTCTTATCTAAATATGTCGTTTTTAAAGATAGAATTATTCAAGAATTTAGATTATATATATATATATATAGCGACATTAAATAATTATTCGCATATATTTATATCAAAATACAGCATTTACAGACATCATTTGAATTTACAGTATATGGGCATACAGTACATTATCTGATTGAAATTACTGCCGTGAACCTTTAAATGAGATAAACTAAAATGGAAACAAAGTGCTTCAGAGATCTATTAATATTTACGTTATTATATAAAATTATTTACAGCTCATAATATCAAATGATTTATTGTTTACCTTTATTAATTAATTATTAATCTCGTCTCTTTTAACATTAATAGTTTATTATATCAATTTAAAATTGCGATAACTTATTCAAAATCCATGTGTATGTATGTATTTCTTTAATATATTTTCTCATTTCTCTCTTGAATGTCGACAATTTGTCAGAACGTAATTGTCTAACTTGAGAAAAAACAACGCATTCAAAGTGCTGTATCTGTAAAAAAATCCTATTTGATCGATGACGCAAATACAAATTGGCGGAAAATTTGTACTTTTAAGAAATTGTTTAATTTTGTATCTTATACAGAATAATTAATATTTCTTGATTGTGTAATGCTGTATAAAGATCTTATTAAAGTTCAATGATCGCATCTTACTATTGTAGATTCCAATTTTACGAATGCTGCACAAAATAACACAATTTAAAAATCAATACAATTTATCTTCATGTTTTGCTATCAAAAAATTCTCATCGTGTTTTTAATCCTTATTAATATTCATGGAAGAATTCTGAAAACACATCGTTGTATATAAAGCAAATATTTGCATTATATATATATTGTATATATACACATCAAAAATTGTTTGTTTGACGCAAGTAATTCTAATTGATATTATTTTATAATGTAAATAATTGAAACATTATCCTCCTTCGTTAATCAGGTTGGATTAAATTATTTTCGTGTAGAAATGGTTGGTTCTTGATAATGGCCGAGTCGAATTTCGAGAGTACATAAATCGCGAGATAATCTACATCTCGTTTTCCAGATGTTGCGCACAGTAAAGTAAGATTCTAAACACGAATAGCTTCCTTCCTTTGGGATGCCGCTACCATTGACTCTTTACCGCAAGAAATTGATCATTTATTACAAGCGCAGTTATTTACATTTGGAACAGAGTTAAGAAGTGAAATTTAGAGAACTCTAATCCGGACCGCTTGTTATACTGCTAGTAAATGCGAAAATCGTCCTATATGAGCGGTTTTTATGATCTGCCTCACGAGTAGACAATTAAACTCGTATAAATAAGCAATATTTAAATAAAAATAAGCTTTTGCATTGTTTTTCTGCATTTTGAAAAACGACGATTTGTAAAGAAAGAAGCAGAGAAAATTGCCGAGGAATAATTTAGTAAAATAATTTTATGAGAATGTATACGAGATAAACTAGTCATGCGGAATACAACAGGCCAAAATAAAATTGAAAATAATTTTATCAGTCGATATTCATTCAAACAATTGACAAATTGGTCATACATATGGACTTGCAACTTAAAATATAATATAAATCACAAATCAAATTTGAGAAAAGCAATTTGAAAATACACGATGATGTACGTATAATTAATCGTTAGTTAAATGACAGTAAAATAACAACGAGAAGAAGCAGTTTTGTCACATTATTATTCACGAACGGTGCGTGTCATGACGATGTTGATCATCAAGTTAATCTAAATCAAAAGAATTCTTTTCGTGCTTTTCCCATGCTTGACTAGCTGTCCGGATAAATCGACATTGCAAGAATACCAATCGATGGAACGGCGATAAAGATCGTGATCGACATGATGCAAGTATGGCGATCACCTGCGAAAGGTCGTACGTGATTCTACTAACTTTTGTACACGAATAATCGCGTGGGTGGTATCGCACCGATAAAGATCTTTAATCACGATAAAAATACAAAGATTGATAGTACAATATACATATAATAAAAACTTTAAAGTTTTATATGTAAACTAGTGATTAATTTGTACACTCTTGATCAAATTTTCTTCTTTTTACATGATCCATTGAAATGTTAAAATGAGATAACAACGGGAATAATCGATCACTGATAGTAATTTTCGACTCTTAAAATTTGCATAGTCCAAACTCATGTACAACAAAATAGCTACGATCGAGATTAGAATTTGATCGATTGATCGCCTGCTCGTAGGTGTAACACACACATAGATATATTTTAATAATTAATAATTTCATTAGTCAATTTAGCAATTAATAATTTACAAGCCGCAATGTTTGTAAGAAATAAATAAATATATCTAAATTAGTTCAAGATTGTTTAAAGGTACTCTTCTTTCAGCGAGCTCTCGTTTAAATCCTATTTATCTTATTTTTTCTCTCTAAAATTTTTTAGAGTAAATCTTATACTATTCTTAAAGATCGAAAATTAAGCCACTCCTTTTTAAGACTGGTTCAATGTCCACTCTTTTTCAGAGATGTACGATTTCATTCCAAAGAATTTAGATAGTCATGGTTTATTTTTTCTTTATATATATATTTATATTATTCTTTATATATCGCGTATATCTGTCTAGCGTATTTCGATTAATATCCGCGTGATTTCAATTTCATAAAATTTCTGTGCAATTATTAAATACTTCAAAACTTATTGTATTCGAAAAATTGTGACAGAAACTCACACGTATACTCACCACGTATTAGAGCCTCGCAGTCAGAAAAAGATGGATAACGCCAAGTTCGGTCCCAAACGTCTCTTCTTTACGTTTGCGGATGCAGTTCTCCCCAAAATACATTCGAACGTCTTGATTCGTCTCTTTTCCGATTCGCACGTCCTTCAGCCGGCGAACAGCTGAACGGAATTGTATCACACGTTGCACAGGTTTACCGATTTCCGTGGATTTGCGATCTTCTATCAGAATGAGAGCTTTTCTTAAGATCGTCTGTACTTATGTCGCTGCCCCCACTGAGGCAAACATACCTCGAGCATGCCACTTGGACTCATCGTAATCCAAGGAACTAACTGCCCTCCCCACCCCCCTTTAAAATAGGACGGCACACTTTCGTTCGTTCACACCTCTTTCGACGCTTCACTCTTGCTGACGCATCTTCACTCTTCATGACACTTTTGCTCTTAATCGAAATCGAAGCGCTCGTAATGATCATAAGCTTATACGAGCCGTTGTTGAATCGTTTTGAATCCATTAATCCGCTGAATCTTTTTCATATCACTGTTTTTCAACAGCTCACAATTCCTTTCGAGAAGTGTGTCAACTTCATTTGAAATATACGTATGCGTGTACATGTGTAAAATATATCTATCATATATCTATTAATTCGTAATTATATAACATTAGCGATACGTTCTGTACTGATCTTTCCTGATAAATAACCTAAATAGGAGATTTGTTTTAATTACTATAGATAATCTTAATGTTAAACTCTTTCTCGGTAGTCTAATTGGTTAGGACACTTGCGCGTAAAGCAAGCGATCCGGGTTCGCTTCCCGGCCGAGGTAATATTTTTCGTAATAAGATTATTATTTATTATTTTCAGATTTTAATATAGTTTATAACATCGATATAAGATGCCAAAAGAGCATCAATTAATTATTAAATTTTCTTAATTAAATCAATTTAATTCGTGACAGTACTGCGATAGTTTATTAGAGTTGCGTTTCAAGACCGACAATTGTTCGGCGCGCAGTTTGGAAAGACTACATCAGTATATAAATTCACGTGAAATTATATATAAGCAACTTAAGATCCAGCTAGACTGTTATAAACTTTGTATTCATATTAATTATGTTGTTACATTGACGATCTTTAAAATTTAATATTGTTTAATTTTTTTTTTTTTAAAGAAAAGTAAAAATCTCTTTTTATCACTTCCCTACATTGTATCATGATATAAGCTATTTGATAAAGCAATAAGAAATAACTGTTTCTCGCGAGAAGATTTACATTATTTTCACGTTTCCTATTTCTTTTCTCTAAATACAAATAATCCGTTGTATATATTGCCATGATTTTCCGATTCTTTATTGAACACCATATTCCGAATTAATTGTTATAATTTTTACAAACATAACAAAATTATTTTGAGTCTTACATATACTTTAACATCTTTAGAAACTATTTGTAGGGCTACGTATTTAAAAAAATGTATACTTATACGTTATACTAACTGTATAGAATTGGTACACGATTCGCATTATTATCAACATATAGGTACACTTCTTCATTCATGGCTTATTAACTCGATAGAACTAATTTTCTTCTCGTCATTAATTATCATGAAATCTTCGATCTTTTACTTGACTCTTTGATCTCAGACTTTCTTCGCATTCTCGCTTTGTCAATGGATACTACCGTACATAGAGGCTATAACGACTATTGCTTCGATCTCTTCATTGTTTCTCGCATTGTTTCATTTTTTGGATCAGTGCAAACGTTCGTGTCCGATTTATTATTAATTTTGAATGATAAATCGGACACGAACTTTTGCACTGATCTAATAAAAATATTATTTAAAACATTTTAAATAAAAAATACAAAATTTAATCAATATAACAAGTACAAAAGTACTTCAAATTCGGAAGTTCCAAACGTATTATAACTAACACTGTCCTGATCGCTATAGGAGTTTACTAATTTCTCTCCACATTTTCAGTGCATCTTTTCAGTCGGAAAAGATACATTTATAGGACAAAATTGCAATATAAATACTAAAGATTCTATTAAGAATTTTTAATATTCATATGAAATGTACGATAATTATTGTACAATTAGGACAAAATTAGAGCAAAAGGTCTTTAGTTTCTCAAAAACCGTAAGAGCAGTGTTAGTCATAAAGTTTATAGTTCACGGAGTGAATATATTCGTCGTGTGAAATTTTTGTCGAGAATACCATACACTTGTAGCAAAATAGCGAACTGCCATCACATTGGTTCGTTAAATTTGAATGAAGGCAGTGCGCGTAAAGCAAAAGAGAGATATAAATCTGACAAGATAAATCCGAACAAGATGATGATGAATGATGATTGGCAAATCAGTTTCGACTGCGAGGATTTGTATTTCGAGATTTGCGTCCGCAATCCGTTTAATTCGTTTAAAGTACCACTCCCGCGCATGTATGTACGTTTACGTCTGTCAAGAAACTGCACGTCTGCAAGCACAATCTAATTTTCTAAAGTTGTAAATAAAGTTTCTAACCAGAAATTATCACAATAATATTGATTCTTGTCGTTGTATTTTGTAGTTACACGAGGACTTTCTAATCTTCGTAATAACGGATACTCTAAAGATAGTAGGAACATAAAACGATTTCCTTAGAAATATTTAAGTAATTAATAGTTTTATATTTTTCACATTATTTTTCTTTTATTATAACATTAAAGGCTATCATTTTTCCATAAACGCATGAAAATCAATATAACGAGAGATTCCGAAGATGTTTATGTTTGTAATAGT
Organism: Cyphomyrmex costatus; assembly: GCF_001594065.2. NCBI lineage: Eukaryota > Metazoa > Arthropoda > Insecta > Hymenoptera > Formicidae > Cyphomyrmex > Cyphomyrmex costatus. Next base: position 1,187,395 of record NW_017279708.1, read on the forward strand.
GCGCGAGCAATTCGTTAAAGCGGAAATCAAACGTAAAAGAATATCCATTTAGTCGACTTACACGTTTCTCCGACACGCAATAATGACGATATGCCGTTTGTAACAGCTTTCGACATGTACCAACAACGCGATCTCCGGTAATGGATTGCATACCTATCCTAGATCTGGAAAAATCTAGTCCGCTGTATTTACGGGAAAAGCCAGAATGACTTGGTTTCTCGCGTGAAACTCGGATGGCATGACGTTATTTACATTTATTCGACACACGTCGCCGTATCATGTAGATGGGCTTAATCTAGCGGTAAATACGAAACGCGTATCACGAGATGAGACGTCCCTCGCGGAGATGTTAATTAAAACGATGGTCGCGCGCTTTCCAAATACCGGATAATCGAATTATCCAAGCGTTGAAACGTAACCGCTCCCTAAATGTATCTCTCTTTCTTTGAATTATGATTGTTCCGTTCTTTTTCCTGCTACTCAAGAAAGTTTTAAGTTTTAACACAATGAGACTGCTCTACGATTTTATAATAGAACTGTACTTCCCATTCATCAAGCAATTAGAAATTTTAATTACCGTGCGAAAACAGGAACCAGCTAATTTTTAATTTATATTTGTTAACTTTTGTCAAAATTATAACGGGTTACACAACGGAAGCGAAATAATTTAGTAATGAGGTAATATATTTTTCGCAATATATTAAAATTATTTACAGATTTTTAATGTCATTCAATATTATTAAGATCCAAGATGCAATGAGCATCAAAAATTGTTAATTTAACTCGTGATAATATTACGATAGTTCATTAGTTTGCGTTGTAAATCTGAAAAATTTTCAGCGCGCATTTAGGGATCTACATACGTAGTATATAAATTCACACGAAAATTATAATAGAAGCATTCAATATCCAGCTTGACCATAAATGGCTTATTCTCTCATCAGAATTTAGTAATTCTTACTGCACGTAATTTATATAATTATACATATATATATATATATATATATATAATTTTTGTGCTTAATTTCTTAGCTGTATAACTATATATAGCACGTTAAAACAAAATTTACTAAATGAACATTGAAAGAAAAATCATATACAAAAATGCATTATAAATTCGTATCTATATATGATTCCGACGATTACTCTCAGACTGGAGAAAGTCATTATGCGGAAATGTATGTTATTTAAAAAAAAGAACCATTTCTATTTCAGATGGAGAGAATCATTAAACAAATTAAGTTCCACATGTATTTTCAAGGGAAAATGGAATGGATTTAATATACGATATTTATAAACTATCTACAAATATTTCTGAAAGAAAAAAAAAAAAAAAAAAAAAAAAAATTTTT
>NW_017279708.1:1189251-1269167 GCF_001594065.2 Cyphomyrmex costatus
AAAAAAAAAAAAAAAAAAAAAAAAAACACTTTTCTATCAAACAATTTATTTTAAACCGAATGTAATCGATTAGTAAAACAAAAGTTAATGACAATTTAATAATATTTTTTCAAACAAAAAATAATTTTCGAGAAAAAAATAACTATGTTATTGCGATAAGAACATACAAAACGTATGTTCTTCTTATTGTACATGCAAGTATCACTGCGTGTCCGTAATTACGCGATCTGAGAAATTACGATGCACCTCAAGTTACACTTACAGGGAGTAACACGCATCTATAATATCCTCTTCCGTTTTCAGAATATATAGGGGAAAGGGGGCAAACACGTAATATATTATATATTTATATGCATTTATTTTTAAATGTAATTAAAAAGTCTTTTACGATCATTACTTCCATTTACGAATTTATAATTGTATAGAGATTGTTATTATTAGATGTCAAGGAATTATAATCTTTAAAAATATTAAGTACACTCGGAGACACTTAACGTTCCGCATTGTAGAAATGCAGTCTAGCGTTACAAAATATTTCAAATCAGTGAGCAGGCACGTGTTTTTCTACACGCGCGCACGAAAGCGTTGTATAATTTTGTAAAGATGAAAAAAAAGAGGCAAATCTGCGTCACGTATGACAAATATCGACTGTGCGCGTGATCACAAATATTGTACGAATTAATCGAACTTTGCACTCGCTGAATATTGACTGTTCTTATTTTTTAAATTAATGTTATATTTTTTGTGTAAAAGATAGGATTTTAAAATTTTTTATTATAATTTTTCAATAATTATGTTCTTTATATTGATGAAATATTTGGTCTTTTTCATTACATTCTTTATTTTTATAATCATTTATTCACCTGGCCCTTTTAGGTCTGGTTTTTTATTATCCGGTTAACTTATGGTTAGGCTTAACCTGATATTTTATCCAATAAATTTCATCTATGATGATGTCATAGATAAAGTTTATTGAGTGAAAAACCATGTTTAACCACAAGTTAACTAGATAATGAAAAACTAAGTATTAGAGTTAATTTCAAGACTTCTGGTTAACTTAACTGATCAAATATTCTATTGGAACTGTTCATCTCTGCTTTGTTGATACATTTTGTATTAGAATATATCGGAATAATAGAATATATATAGGTTTATAGCAGAATGTATTGAAATATTTTTGATATAAAATATTTTACAGAATGATCAACGATGATTCTAACATTTTTATATTATATACAAGAAATAACTGAACCTGATTTGTATAAAAATAGAATTACATGGATCGCTATCAGATACACCACACACCGATTTTATTTGTTTTTAATTACTTAGGACAACTTCGATCAATCTCCGATTAATTTATCGGTAGTTAATTCGACATGCTCATTTCTACCAACGTAGTTTAATTTTAATCTCAATTAAACTAACTCTTGAATTTTTTTTCTAATTTTAAGAATAACAAAAAGATGAGTAAATTGGACCAAGATTAAAAATTAATCTGTATTAGTAGAAACAGGCAAGAACCGCGTAAGACAAAATTTCAGTTTGTTGTTCTTAATACTCTTAATATTTTATCGATATATTAAAAAAATATATTACTACTGATCAATTTAATAGTTGTATTCATACTGTTTAATAATTTAATAAAATAATGCTGTTCAAATTAATTGAAATTTGATCGATGTCTCTTAATTTTCATAATAAAGAGACGAAGAAAGAAATAACGTCATCACTATTCCCCTCTTTCTCTTTAACGTTCCGTATTAAATTGCATGATAAAAGTACGTGGTCCATAATTTCGACACAATCAAAAACGGTGTAACTAAATACATCTTACGTGAGAATAGGATCATGCTCAAGTAATTAACTTGGCTTATATTAATCAATTAAACACAACCTGTGCATCTTATTTAACGGGAACTAGTCAGGAAAGAATTTCACGGTGATATTCACATGAGTTACTTTTGTCCGTACGCTCGGAATTTCATCTCGTTGATCCAAGAAATGGAGTAGACGCCTCACAATCGAAGAGAAATTTTATTAACGCGTAATAAAGAGTTTAAAGCAACTTTTAAAGTGAGCGTTTCGGTTTCGCAGGAAAAATTCGAAAGTCGAAATGAATTTTGTTCGATATCCAGATTTCGAACAGCTCTATTTCTCTTTGTTCCCCTGTCCCGCCTTTCATTACTTATTCTTCAGACCATGATATATAAATTAGAGATAGTTTTTGGCTATAAAAAATGTTTTCTTATTTCTATGAAAATACAAGATTATACTTTATAAATAATATTATTACTTTAAATATAGCAAATTTTTAGAAGGTAATTTCTTATATTATTGTAAAATCTCTTAAAATTCCATACTGTCGGCTGAAACTAAAAGCAAACGTGCTAGAAGTTACTAATTGTACAGAAATTGTATATTATTTAACTAATGTGGTGTACACTTACTTTTTCCTTTTAATCGTTGTTCCCGTCGCTCAGCTTCCAAATGTCGTAAGAATTCTTGGAAAACATGCAGCGACTTGTTCAAGCTAGTTTTTTTGTAATCTTTAATTCGTTTTTTATTCAACTCATATGTCTCTTCTTCAGCCTTGTCCTTTACATCATACGCATTGATTTCTTCTATTAATGTCATTATTGTAGGGACCTTATCAGGATCAAATTTATCTACTGCGCTGACATTGAACGGTATACAAATTTTACCAGTCTTTGGATGAACACAGAAAGGAGATTTCAATAAATGATTTAAGCCTTTGCTGACATTTATGTCTAATCTTGGATACGAGTACTGTAATTTTATTTCCTCGATTAAATGTCGATACAAATACCATTTTCTATCACCCTGAACAAAATCAATTAAGTAATTTCAATGTTTTAAAATATAATAATATAAAGTGAAATTGTATAAGATATATAATCATACCCCCGTTCGTTTAGATTCAATATATTGTAAAAATGCGTTCCATCTTGCTTCACTGGTATTTTCTTTATCAAACAATACTTTTATCTCTTGTCTGTCTTCGTCATTAGGTAATATTGGCAGAAACTTTTCGATTCCTTCTTCTGTGCCCAACATATTCTGTTCTTTGACACACATTTCAATGAAAACAGGATCGATTATATCGAGAGCACGCCTGTAATATAAATAAAGTTGTCTCTTTATATGATTTCTATTTAAATATTATTATTATTACAAACACTATAAAACCTACTTAACAGAATGATGAATTTTATCGCCGGTAAGATGTACTTTCTTTTTCATGAATTCACCTCCGCCTATAATTTGCAAATATTCTGCAACCGCCGCTCGTACTTGCCCTGATAAAGAACGTGCTGCAGGATCACATACCCAACAATGAATACCTCTTCTACCAGAGAATACCCATAAAATATGTTTATATCCAAAATCCACTGTATATATAGAAGCAAATAATCATTTTAAGACACTAAAGATGTTAAGGATATATAGTGAGAATATAAAGATATATAGTGATAATATACAGATATAACGTACGTCTTAGAGCGCTGTCTAATATCTTACAGGCAAGTGACATGAATTTCCAACACTTGCCACAAATGTCTGCCCCTTTGCAGCATGTTCTTACTTCGTCATAATCTGTCATATCTATATCGAAAACCAATTCTCTCTCCACTGGCTGAAAATTAGGACCTCTTCTTTGATCTTTTGGTCTAAAATTAAATGCTTAATTTAATTCATTATGTCTTATAACAGATTAATTTGGATTAATTATAGATTCTGCTTGATTTTTGTTGATATTTCATTATCAAATTATATCTGCAAGTTCTACTGGTAGAATATATGCTCCATACTGATGTAGTTATTTTCAATCTATTGCAGTATTTTACTCAAATTTACTGGCAAGATACTAGTAAGCTATTAATGTTTTGCTTTGAAATAAAGTCTGATATGGTTAGTTTTGTATTACATCATTGAGAATGTGTCACTTAAAATAATTAGAATTAAAATTAAAAATTTTAAAGTTATAGACAATAAACAAAAACATTTATTAATAAGAAAAAATAACACAATTTGGAAATGCATATAGTAAATTGTGATATACTTTACTGAACATTATAAACTGCTCCTATATCTATTTTATGTGGCAGCAATCTTTTAATTTCATCTGACAGTCCTTTCTGGTCATTGAAAGATTGGTAACGTATGTAAATATCATCTGAGAGGGTAAACGAGAATTCTCTCTTGCTAAAAGTTACCGCTGAAAAGAAAAATAAAAGATATGATATATTGTTAGATATATAGACATTTTTAAATATGTTAAATATATACAGAAAGATAATAAAAATCTTACCATTTCCATAACTTAGCCATCTATGATAGTCGGCAAAAGGAAATAATCTTGAATAATAAACTGGTAATAAATCTAATAAATCAGAAACTTCACCCATTTTAACGTTATATGAGGTTATAGGTTATACACATGCAACTATTCACATTTCGATTTCACAGCAAAAAATGGCGCGAAATTTATACGAGTCGGATTAGGTTAGTTTGGCAACTTACGGGTACAGTGCTTACCTTACGTAGGGCTGCGGCGACCATTTAATAAAAGGGGAATAAGAGAGAGAGAGAGAGAGAGAACAGAAAATAATTTTCTATCTATCGTGCGAAAACCATGTATTATATATATATATATATATATGGCTGTGTTCCAAATTTACTGTCAGCAGAGAGAAACTCTGCTGTCAGTATTGAAAATTTATAGATTACATCCATTTATTGTGGATATTCAGTCTGTTCAGTACTGACAGTAAATTTTGAAATAAGGCCTATGGATTACACAGTTTCTGATACGTAGAAAATTCTTATTCGCTGTCGCTCCTTGTGTAGTGTGTAGAATAAAAGGAATAAGAGCGACAGCTTGTGTTCTGCTTCTTATACAACATTAGACTATTATGATTATTTTAATCTTGCTAATTTCCTTTTTTGTTCATCTTGCAATTTTAATTTTAAATTTAATTTTATGGCTTATTTAGTTTCTTTAATTTTACAATTAAAATTATTTAATACTATACCATTAAAAGTTAAACCATTTTACTTCTGTTGCATCATAAATAAATGTTTCTTAAGTTGCTTGGAGATAGATTTATTTTATATATACATATATAATATAGCTTTACATATATGGATAATTAATTTATCAATAATCAACCTTAAGATATTAATATTTAAATTTCGTGTACGAAGTACAGCGAGTATGTGGGTATAAACTGAATAATTTTTATACATGAAAATACTAATTCTAAAAGATTATAAACAAATTCATAAGTAATTTTTTTCACACAAACATTTTATTTATTAATATCAATACACTGAATAAAGTTTGTAATATAATTTTAGTCCATTTTTACATATATGTAATTTAATCATTCTATATGTATATAAAAATATAGCTATGCTATATTTGGAAATAAACAGAATCATCAAGATTTATATTAAGACTTCTTTTTTGTGAATATAAATAATCCAATTAATTACTTGCCTATATTTTTGAGCAAGTGTATAAGTACAAGTTATTATAAAATGCATACATTAATAATATACTCTATTTACATTTTCGTGCATATAGTATACTATATCATATATGATTTATCATATACTGTCAAATGTATATGAAAAACAGTTCTTGATCTATCTCGCGACTAATGGAAAAAAACTTATTTTGCACATTTTGTGTGATAAACAAATATTTCAAAAATTTGAAACAAAATATCAATATATTTTACTTCAATACAGTCTTTTCGGCGAAAACTGCGTCATGTTCTTGTTCGCCTTCAATATCAGTTAATTGTATAACTATGGAATTAGAGATAATTCATTTCTTGTTATTTCCTATAATTTTTCATTCCATAAAATTTATACCTTATTGCATACATGAAATAATGCGACTCTTTTATGCAATATTGTTCTAAACAATTTTTTAAAAATGAATATCACATATAAAAGCGTGATTATAACACATACACATGCATACCACAATACTTATACGCGCAGGTATATACACACATACAATTTTTCGATAATTTAATCACTAGTTTTTATCTTTTTTGGGAGGGGGGGGGGGATTAAAAAAAAACTGGCATTACTTAGATAAAATAAAAGAAAAAAAAAAATATATATATAAAGATAAAATAGAAGAAAAAAAAATATATATATATATAAATATTTCTTTTAATGTGAAAGCCTCAATTGTTAAATCAAGCATAGCTAAAACTGATCTTAAGAATTAAGTAAAACCCAAAGATTATTAGAGTTATTATAAAAATCATGATTAATGTATCATGTTATATGATTATCATGAGTTTATTATTTTCTATGACAAAAATTATTCGTACATGTGTGGATATATTTACACATCTAGTCGTAATAATTGTAAATTATTTATATTTCTTTTACATCTCTATAAATTGTAGAGATATATTTATTTCATTTATCGTTCTACATTAAACTAATAATAATAATATATATATAAATATATATATTTTTATGCGTATGTTTAATGTATGTTTTAATTATTTACAAAAAGTTTTTTATTATTATTTTAAAATATTGCTAATAATCGTAATCATAAAATTCTAAGAATAATAATATTTATACTGCTCTTTGTATATAAATAAGTAAATATTCAATGTCATCTAATCCATAAAAATTCTTTAAAAATTTTGCACACAGAGCATTCTCTTCTTCCTTTCTTCTCCTAAATTACCATCTCCCATACATATATGTATGTGAACCACATTTAGCGAACAAGAAAACGTTCTTACAAAAATGTTTGACTGCGGCCGCCTGCGGTTCACAGTTTAACGGTTTAACATTGTTAAATCATTATGTTAATAGATAGTATCGATGATTCGGTGTCTGCTGAGAAATGTATTGACTGCATTTAAAAAACACAATTGAATAATCTTTTGAAAAATTATTGCTATATTCATAGCTAGGTACTGTTTATTCGTAATATTTATTCAACAGTTGCAAAATTATTACGTCTCCTGAATATAATTGTGTTTTTATATAAAATTGTTTTATTAAAGTTGACTATTAATATAATGTTTTAAAACGTTTAGAAAAAACAAATTTAATTTTTTGCCACTCTTATAATAAGATATATTTTTAATCGCTTTAAATTCACAAGCCGAAAAAGATACTATTAAATTATTACAAAAATAAGTAAGTAAACACTTTCCGTCTTACTTATCATGAGGCATCTTAACAAGAACTGTTCTAGTGCCTTCAGTATCGGAAATATTAATCTTGATCTCGTTAGAAAGAGTTTCGAGTTTAACCATTTTGACCGTCTTCTGTCCGCCTGGATTTGATGGTGGCCATATATCATCTAATGGTGGTTCGATATATTGTTTAGTCTTTGAACTGTCAAGATCTGGTTTTAAGCCAAGCGTTCCTCCCACATGATTTATAGAAGAAACGTATTTAGGAATAACTTCGCTGTCAATGCGGGGACGTTTATAGAGAGGCATTTGTATTACTGGGCTGTAATCGTGATCCAAAAGACCCTCGACCTCCTGCAACAATTCTTCACCATATTGCTGTAGTTCTTCATCCATTAGCTGCTTCGTATATAATAAAGTCCTCGAGCGACCTAAAATTAAAATAATTATTTACAATAGTAGCTCAATTATGATTATTATGACACATTCTTATTATTCCATCATTAACTATATATATATATGAAGTAAGAAAGTATTCATTAAGTACTTTAAATCCATTTTACAATCTATCACACAAGAGCACCATTGGACAATTACTTTTGTATCAATGTCTTAAAATCAGAACTGTTTACAAATTTTAAAAGATTATTAGATATATTTTCTCGCATACTATTATTCATAGATATATCAGCATTTTAGGCACATGTTTCTAAACGGAAAACTTGGTTTGCGTTGGAAGCAGCTATTTTTATATTTAAAAAAATGTGTAGCACTATTATCTATATTATAATTCAAAATAAGTAGTGGAAAGTATAGAAAAATGCTGAGTAATATTATAAACAATGCAAAAACACTTTATTGAATGTATAATTTATCATAAAAAATTTGAAAAATTTATATAAAATACTTTTATAAAATGAACTAGAAATTTAAATATTTAAAGTAAACATTTTAAATCGAACACACATATATTTTTTTCTTGATGTAAAGCATCTGAAAACCGATTAAAGTGATAGCATTTCTTATAATTTTTATTAATAATAAATAAAAAAATGATTATTTTTTGGTTATTGTTCATTACATTTATTCTTAAAAGCTAATTTATTTTAATAGGGATGTCTACATAAATTATACGAAAAAAGTTTGAATAATAAATGAATCAGTGAAAGGACCAATGTTTTCCTGTCCTCTTTTAGAAAGTAGTAAGACAACTTCTTAATGATCCTATAAGCGTGTTACAGTTTTCACTGTTCTCACATATGTATAAGTACAGGTTTATTATTATTAGTCTTCAACAAGACGTTCAAAAAGTTATAATTTTTAGAGTTTAAAACAGGCACTTTCTTTAACCAAATTTTCGCTTCCTTCCTGAGTTTCTTTTTTTGGCTATTGTATTTCTTTATTTTGTCTCAATTTTTCTACGTATTACTGAAATCTATTTTTTGCGAATTACAGAAAATAAAATATCACTTTCAAATCTATTAAAGGGCTCATATGTACGTACTTGATTAAACGGTTTTTTTTTTTAGCTAAATTAAAACAACCAATGAAATATCACATGCGTCGATTATTTGCAATATGCAACTATGACGAAATTTAAGAACATTTACTTGTCAAATGGAATTTGCTATGTATGCAGTTTGATGCTACAAAAAATATTCTACAAGAAAATAAAATAAACACGTAAGTTTACTTAAAAGTTTTTTTTTTTAAACACTAATCAATAGTAATTTTATAGCAAAGTTTATATATATGTATATATTATATATGTATACTTATACTATATCTGTACAAATACATATATGTATATATTATGTATTAAATCAGTGCAAAAACCCAATTTATTATTAATTTTGAATAATAAATTGAGCACTGATCTAATCTAATATATGCAAATTATATTATAATTTTATTTGTATACAGTAAATATTTTTAACACTAATATTTTAGTTTAAGATTTTTTTCTCAAAAAAATCTTGAATTAGAGTTAATATCATTCTCTATGCTACATGTTATGTAAAATTTTGCAGATATTCTTATCAATGACTTCAATGTCATTATTGATATTTAATCTGTTTTGTAGCTGTGTAAATAATAAATATCAAAAATAAGCATAAAAAAGTTTTAAAGTAAAAAAATATTTACAAATGTCGATACTTCTCAAGTTTTCATTGAATTTCATATGTAACTATTACGATGCGTTATATTCTATTTAGTTTAGAACTTACCTGGGAGTGATGTTTTCTCTGGTTGCTCCTGTTCTTGTGTTAAATCGTTATTATTATTATTGGAATGTGGTCGCAAATTTGGTAAAGCGACAAGAGCTAACGAAAGCAATAAGACCATCAGACAAGTTGCCGGTTGAGCGCTCTTGTTGCCCTTTTGTATGAGCGCTTGTAATCTCTTTAACTGACCGGCCAAGCTTTGATTTTGCGACTGTAAAGCTTTTATTCGTTTCAACAAAGTTATGTTCTCTTCTGTACATTGTTTGACGCGATCTTCCAAACCATCCACGTATTCCTTTTTCCTTTTGCGAGAATCCTGCGCAGATATTTTATTACGGATCTTGCGTCTGATTCTCTTTAATTCACGCTCTTCGTGTTTTGTCAGTGGATAATGACTAGGCAATGTAATGCCTTCTTTTTGCAACAATCGCTTTTCTTCAGCATTTAATTTTAATCGTGGATAAGTCGAGTCAGTTTCTGACGTTACTTCATCACTGGAATTGCAACCTTTATCACTGCTAGAATCCTCTTGTTTAATAGTCATCTAATTATAACAAAAAAGGTCGTTTTTAAAAACAGTATTAATATGTATCATTGTTACAAATATAATGTCGATATTATAAATATAATTATGTGTTGTAAATATATATTATTATAATTATGTAACTCAATAGGTACATATATAGATGATATACATACATACTTACATAAATCTCTAAAATTTTTTAATTAAAGTTTTTTTTTCAGATATTAAACACTGCATATATTATGTACCTGAATAGGTTTGTTGATTATGTTTGCTTGATTGATCTTGAAGCCTTTCAAGTTTTTCGCTTGTGTTGTCATGATTTTAATAGTTCGGACTTCCTTCATATCTTTCAAACTCACTGGCAATAGGATAGATCGCGGATTACCGGAACCCATTGGAGTGACGCGTATCAATTGTCGAATATTTCGTTTTCCATTACACGTTAAATTACGAATATTTACGGTATTCTCTTGTGGTGTAAGTTGAACTTGTTGTTTAGCTGTTGAATCTGTATAACATAAAAATCAACATATATTTTATGTTTTCATATATTACAAAACAAACTCTCATGTAGAGATATTAGAAAACAAAATAATGTACTTAAAAAATTTAGAATTATAAAAAAATGATCCTTTCTGAAATTGATATTTGATTGTAAAGTATTAAGAAACTCGAAATCAATAGCAAGTTTATGTCAAACGTGTCTTAAGCGAACATCATAACTGATATTATGATATGCAAATATCATGCATGATTATCAAAGTTAAAATTGTATCATATTAGTCAAAATAATGATACATTATGCAATGACATTGCCCAAACCCTGCGTTTCATATATCATATATTCACATAGATATTTATACGTTTCCCTGAATACAATAAGATCTTACCGATATTAATAACCGGTTGTTCCGTAGCAATAGTAGTGCTCAAACTTGGCATAGTATTGTTTGGCGTTACAATGGCAACTAAAGATGGTTCGTAATCCATCTCTTCGGCCACGTCGGTAATTGGTGAACCGATATTCGAACTCACGACAGATTTGACAGAGCTATCTACGCTGCCTAAAGACGGACTGACAGCAGCTTCGAAGTCCACAAAATCTTGCGGACTTTTCAAGTCAGAATTACCGATATCTTCTTCCTCATTATTATCCGTCCTCGACAAGTATGGACTCAATTGCTGTTCATAGGAAAGACTTAGCGCACTGGAGAGTCCGCTGTCCGACGAGGAGGATGCGACTGTTTCTATATCCTTTCCCATCAAATTGAAACCAAGTGAATCCTCCTCCATCTTCAAAATCGAGGCAAACAGGTCATCATCGGGATTCATGGGGCATTCTTCTGTCTGAAATATTATGTAAACGTTTGTGCCTAATATGTAATCTTTCAATAATAGACAATTTTATATGTAACTACACATTAACACAAAATTTGCATACATAAATTCGACAAGTCGTTAAACCGTTAAATCACGCGTACGTTCTTCTCTTTTTTACGCATCATTAATATACCTACGCTTAAGATAAATCAAGAAAGGAGAATGAAACACCAAAAACCTTGGCTTACGTAATCGAAATCAATACAACACATGTTTCATTTCGTTTACAGAATTCTCATATTCTTCTTAAATATTGATTGGTAGAAACGCAGTGACACAAGATATCGAGCTTATCATACGTATATTTTTGGGAAAGGCAAAAAATGGTTCTCTTTTTATCAAACCTCAAGGCAATAAATGTATTATCTGATGTATACATATGCATATAAATAATGACTGCTCACTATTGATTTTATTAACTCTATACGCGCGTGAGATGTAAAAATATACTTCAGTTTTAGAAATCATAGTTTTACAAAGCGCTACTTTCTTATCAATCGAGTGCTACACAAATTGTTTCGTAATTAAAGAAGAACTTTTGAGTTTATCCTTATTTAAATGCAACACAGATTATTATCAACCTTTTTTTCATTAAACATCTTCAGAGAGAAATAAAAATTGAAGTTGAAATATGTAAAACAAATTTAATTATATTTTTAAAGACTACGCGAGCAATGTAGTATTAATAACAATAATATATGTATAGGAAAAAAGAAAGAATTATAAATTATTGTATTGTAACATCGTATTGGTTTGTGCGTGAAGAATTAAGACTTGCGGTTACGAAGAATACCGAAGAATTCCGTAACATAACGGTACTCTTTTAAAGGTCATTCGCCGCGTGAAGACCGGGTTCTCAATTTCTGGTTCGACCATACTCGAAAAGAAACGGAAAGAAATCTTACCGATTAATCAATCATGTGCATACATTAACACTATCACGACGTTAAAAAATTATTTGCGAACAGATTATATTTATGAATTTTTTTTATACGAATAAAAAACGACCTCACCATGTATAAAGAAAAAAAAAATCGATCGAAAAAAGGGAGATGATTTTAGAGAGTAATGTTAATAATGAATAATGAAAATTATTTATGCAGATAACGACGTTTGATCTACGTGAGAGATACTATTACGTTTCAAACATGTGACGCATCTGCCACATGCCGAGTTAATTACGCTTGCATCATACGTAGTATAAACAAGAAAAATTTATTTTAAATCTTTTAGTTGATTGTCGTATGTTATTTATTTTAGCGACTTCGAACTGAGGTTATATGCGAAACCAGCGAAACCAGCGAGAAACCACGTGGGTATAGTCGACGCACCATATGTTAAAAACATTACTGCTATCACTGATAAAATTGTTTCTGGAAGATAGATTATCTCTATCTGCAATATTTATTTTTTGAACAATTCTTGACAAGAGACTCAACGACTAAATTTTTAAAAGATTTTCACAATAATATCATCATGCTCCGAGTGATATTGCGATTTTAAATGACAAGATTTGACAATATTGTAAAGCTTTGAGACTCATAACTCCTGACAGAATTTTATTTATAATTTTACATAAACTATAATACAGAAAAAATATTTGAAAGACTAAAACATTGTATACATATATAAAATATACATCCAAACGTATATACTTATAATTATACACAATGTATATACATAAAATTTTTAGTAAAATTTAATTTTTAATTCTGATCAAAATTAGATATCACCTATAATGAACTTAACTAGAATAATGAGATAAAAACAATGTAAATTAACAACTATAAATATAAAAAAATAGGTATGGGGATTGTATGCAAGAGCATGGACTGTGAAAGCACATGGCGTGCATACTTGTACCATATGTTAACATGAATTAAAATTTTATCCAAGTAAAAATTTATCAATAAAATATGTATACAAGCAGTTTTTGATAACAGAATCACCATTGCAAAGATCATTAAAGTTGCCTTTTAAACAGTTACAATAATTGCTTATTATTATTAAAATAATTAATGCGAAAAGTCTGTCATTACAATTATTTGTGTTTGAACAGACATGTATGTTATATTTAATAAAACTGTAATAAAAAAGAAAAATTAAAAAATGATTTACTCAACAAATTTTTTCTAGAATTTTTTTCAATACAGTTTCTGGATGTTTCTATAATTACCATATATATGGCCATATATGTATATTCTCCTTTTGTTTTGTTAAAAATATATATAAGTAGGTCTTTTATATTCTTGCAGCTAATTTTTCAATTATTAAACAAAACTTGAGCAAACTAAACGTGAAATAGAATATATATATATATATGACGAAAATGTCAATATAGGATTTTCTAGTACCTTCTTTAGAAGTTGTTAGAGTTCGTTATGAAATGCCAAACTGTTAATATCGTTTTATCGAGATGAAACTTGAAATACAAGTATAACTTATTCTTGATTATAAACTTTATAAAAAAATTTTACAACGGTAAATATCAATTTGCAATAGTTTCCAACAATGTATATTATTTAATTTATCAAATAATAGTGTGACTGTCTTCATAATTTATGTACAGTATACTATAATTATTTTACTATATATTGTATTTCCAACTATGCTATTGATTGTTAATAACTGTATCTCAATAGTTTAATGTCATAAATTTTTAATATATACTATAATACTTAATAAATTATTAAGTAAATGAATTTCTAAATATATGTTTTTCTTCATCACATTAGAAGAGAAAAGATATAGTTAAATCTGTTTCAAATGAGGATTAAAACTAATTAAAATAAGCTGTCAAACATGAACCACTTGCGTGGCATACTTAGTAAATGCATTAGAAGCTTACAGATGGAATTCTAAATAAACCGGGAAACTCACCGCAATAACATCGCCATAGTTATGGTCAACTAGTAGCTCATCCTTAACGTCCCCTTTGAGAAACGTGTCCTCCAGCAAATCAAATAGATTCATGTCTGACGACATCACTATCTAACATACGAAAGTTATACAATTAGGACTCTGTCTTTCTCACCATTTACGCTACTATTAAACAAAGCACTAACAATGAGTTTGTTATTGAACAAGTCAGCATTTAACGATACGTGTGATCATCACCGACTGACGTCAAGTCTTAAACGCGAAGCAGCCAAAGCAGTCCAATCTTGCTTCTTACTTTTACTCTTGCCCCACCCTGTAGCACGTTGTTCGAATACACACTTTGAACCGTCGAGAAATTTCGTTCAACACCTTCCGCACTTTGTCATACCGACATTTTTACATTTTCAATATTTAAAAATGTTGGTACATGTAAATTAATGATCTCGCACTTTTCCTGCGAAAATACGATGCAACACTAAACTGCCAACGTGGCACCAGTGGCACCGAGTTCATTGATAAATATATCTACATACATCGCATGCATATATATATATACTAACGTTTATTGTGCGCTTGTCAAAGCTGTTCGCGTTGCTTGCCCTTTTTGCACTTAGCATCTTTGTTCTCTGTTTTTCAACGCTCAAATATATACTTATCTCGTTTTAAGTGCAAGCATTTTTAGGGATTTCAACCAATGCGAACAAACCTATAGAGTGCGATCCACTTAAGGGGGCCACTTTCACCAACTCCGATTAGCTTAGGACTTTTCTACAATACGTCGTATGTCGGCGTTGGATGTCGTGCCAGATGAAATTAACCAATCATGTTGCGGGGATTCTTTGAACGTTTTTTCGATAATTGTTGTATCGTTCACTAGCGACAGCCAATGAGAGCGCTTTCTTTTAAGATTGGCCTGCCATTGGCTGTCGCTATTTAACGATATAGCGACGACAATGGTTACGTTCAGCAGACTCCAAGGAGACTAGAACCCAAAACTCGGTCAAATATCGGTAGTGGGGGTAGGCCAAAAAGTGACGGCGGATAACTTCCCCCACTCTTGCGCTTCATTAGTCCTCTCTGTCGCTCTGATGGTCGTCTTCAATTCGTGACTGCGCATGTCAAACAAACCTTGTTTCTGTTTAATTGAATTTTGGACTCAAGAAGACTAAAAATCATACATATTTCAATATATGTTATTCCAACGACGACGGAAATATTAATATTCTGTAAATAAAAAAAAAAACTGTAATCATACTCCAAAATTTGTATACAATACAGAATTTACCTATAAACAAGTTATTTAGTATAATTTCTTTTTACAACTTACATTCTGTTTAAGATGGTTTAAGAAGATTTTTTTCTTTTTTAAGTGTGTCCCTCGGATGAGGGGAAAATAAAGCGTCTCTAGCCCTAACCTTTTTGGGCTATATAACGCCAAGAAGACTTCTTGATAACGCAAAGGTTAAGAACAAGACTTCTTGGTTATAACCGACGCGCGCATGCGCAAACTTTCATTCAATGTGCAATGCCACTGCGCATTGAATGAATAACCGCGGACGTTTTTTAACCTACCCCCACCACGCTAGTTTACTCTCCTGGTTCTAGCAGTCTTCTTGGCAGACTTTAGTGACATTCGCCCTTATTATAGAACTTCAGACCTAGTCTACAACTAGTCGGGAGACGTTGTCGTAAGGGTGCAAACCCATGTAGCGGAATAGCGTAACGCGGAACGAGAGCAGAACCAATAACGAGCATTCCGTGTTTCTAGAGAATCTCGTGATTGGTTCTACTCTCGTTCCGCGTTACGCTATTCCGCTGCATGGGTTTGCACCCTAAAGCGGGGAGCACAGACTTTTGCATAAAGCATGTGCATAAGGAATTTCATTGGCCCATTTTCTTATGCATGAGTCAATGGACCAATCAAATTCTTTATGTATATGGTTTATGCGTTATGCAAAAGTCTGTGCTCCCCGCTTTAGTAAACATGACAGTGGTTGAATCGTTTTGTCAATCACGCACTGTAAACCTCATTCTATTCTTATTACTCATTACTTGCAGAAAGAAAATAGAATAAAGTTCATAGAGCGCGTGAGCGCAGAGACTGAACGTATGTATGCACTACATACACGCACGCACGCACGCACGCACAAAATATATTTCTAAATTCTAAATTTTCCATTCTTTTCATTGGAAATAAATTTTGTAATAACTATACTCAATAATAATATTAATAAATTCGTATTTATTTAGACATTCATAATTATTATACTGAATAATATTCAGATATTATGAAATGTGATATAAAAGAGTGATACAGCGATAGTACTTTATATATGGAATATATTAATATTACATTTTATATCATTAAATCCGTTAATATATTTACAGTTTTAGTTTCTGTTTCTAGCAGTCACTTTTTTTAAAATATTTGTCTTCGAAGAATTTCTTACACAATACTTTTGTTATCACAGTAATTAATTTTAGTACTTACAATATTAAACTTTCTTTCGGACGAAATAAATTTTTTGTTAATCTTAAACCAATCCTTATTGCTTTGCTATGTTATACTATCATTCTATTCTCTAAAATAATTGTATTATTCATTAATGAAATATAAATTACAGTTATATTCGTTATGTGAGTTTAATATAATTTTCCTCAAATCAGCAGAAGAAATTATAATGTAAAATATAATTTAAGTTTATCTTCTCTAGTGTTTTCTTACCAATGGAGAATGTATTAAACATTTCCCCTTATCTTTTCATACAATTTGTTATAAGGTAGTTGACGTAACAGCACTAACACCATGTACTAAAACTGTCGGTGGTAAATCGACAGTCAATTCTGTCAGTGATTGTAGATACTGTCGATACATATCATCTTCATCCCAAGTATTTGAGGCTGGCGGACTGGGCAGATAAATGAATGTTGTTGCAGTTTGAGAAGAATATTGCCGTATAAGTTGATTGACCCTAAGAAATAAAATTAATAAACATTTTTTCCTTTGTAAAAAATTGTAGCTAAAGAATCGGTTATAATCTCACCCCAGTATATAAGCTCGAGACACATTACTCAAAGTATTATTAGACTCTGTACTTGATTCATATTGATTTTTTGGCTCAAGCAGAGGCCTGCCCTTCAAACCTCGAATTTGCTCTCCCCATTCCGGAATTTTTTTAATCGATGCAGAAATTCTCAGCAAATTCAATGACTTTCGAATCCTGTGCTCATTCGAGATTCTCGGATATTCGTTCATCGAATTGGGAGAATCTGAAATACTTAGGCTTTCATTGCCATCCCCAGTTTCACAATGGAATACTCTGAGATGTAAGTTTTTCCAACTGGGTACCATATTGATGATACATGCGAGTTGAAGCATGAATAATGACGTTGTATCGAATGGATCTTGATCAGTCGGTTGGAAAAAGTTGACGGGCCATACATCAATATATTTCAAATTTGAGTTTCTAAAAGCAAATATATATATATTACTTTATAATAATAGATGTTATAAATATACTTTCACAATAATAAATTTCTACTCACTTCGTCAACTGTGCTTTATTTAACAGATGAAAGTTTCTACACAGACATAAATTCTTCTTCATTTTTAAAACATCCGAGCACATACCGACATATTGAACCGGATCTAGACTCTTTTCCCCTGTTGCTTGTCTCAGAGGGAATATAGTATTATTTGGAAGCGTTGTACTATTTTCAAACATTGTCGTTGCATACTGAGAATCCAAGAAAAAGTTCTTCGGCGTTTCTTCATCATAAAAACCGAGAATGATCGTATTTGGTTTCATTGCACCCATGCCAGACAATCTTATTAAATGTTGCATGCCTTCGCGCACCGTTTTTGTTACGGTCAATTCAATGAAAGCTTTAACTCTCATATGATCAACTAAACTCAACCAGTGCGGATATTCCTCTATAGTAGGATCGCTATTTTGACCGTTAAATTTACCAACTTTTACGTGTCCAATAACATAAAGTCCTCCTTTCTTCAAGTCATTCACAAAATCGATAAGTGGACAAGCAGAACGCGGACACGCAACCATCAGTAACATTTGTGGACGCCAAAATTTAACATGATCCTTACGTGAATCCAACATTAGTAAGTATTTTCTGACTTGATGGAATATCAATGCTTGAGATATACTGCCCCATGGTGCGTTTTTACTCGGTGAGAATAAATGTAGTACAATAATCAATATTAAGCATAAAATTATGCTACTGGAAGCATAAATGCTATTAATTACGAACATCATTATCAGTGTTCCAAGAAGACCTATAGTCGCCGTATGCCATGTAAAATAATTAAATGTTGGTCTGAAAGAAAGATTCACTTATAATATAAGCGATATATAATATTACATGCACGCACACAAAATTATAATTAAAATAATTAAATTATTGTTTGAATACCTGAAGTTTGGTGCACTAGCAAGTTCCAATCCAAGACATGCAAGATTAGTAGCCAGATAACTTAATAGAAATAGTACCGAGTTAATTTGAGCAATAGTATTCAATGAGCCGATAAGCAAGATTGTTTGAACCAAAATCCATGAAGTTAATACCGCTGCTATTGGATTGCCACGCCATGTACCTTGTATGATAAAATTTAATCCCGAACCTAGAAAACAAATAAAATAGAGATATTTAATTACATAATTAAAATAAATTAAATTTTTATTGTCACATTAATTACATACCGAATACATTGTCTTTGGCTAATGCTTCCAATACTCTGCTAGAACCTATCAAATTGCTTAAACCAGCGCTAAATGTTGCTGTAAGAATGCCAACGGCGACAAATGGCGGCCACATATTAATTGGCATCATGTACATAAAATTGTTTTGCAATAAAAAACGGCTAGTGGTAGCAGCCGTCAGTACTGACAGCAAAATGTAACATATAAATGTAAATAATACCGCAGATAACGTCCCATGTGGAATGTTCCGACCAGGATTTTTCAACTCTCCTATTAATTTTCAATTAAATTCAATATTTGGTCTTACATAAAATATCAAAAAAATAATTAATTTTATTTACCACTCATATTTGCTCCAGCCATTATCCCAGTCACACCACTAAACAATACACCAAAGACGCTTGCGAAATCCGTCATTATTCCTCCGCTTGAGTAGTCAGCACTATAATTCGAATAGAGATTGTTTGAAAGTGTAGAAGACAAAAGACCTGTGTAACTTCCATTTACATGCTCTGTTACATTTTGTACCAATGTATTTGCATCTGGTATTGGTATCTAAAAGTACAATAAATATTTTTTGATCACAAAACTTGGTCAAATAAAATGGTAAATATATAAATAAAATATTTTTTATATTTAGAACATGCTATTATTTACCTCTATTGCACCCTGAGTCAAAAAACTAATAATAACACTAGCTAGACAGATACAGACAACTGCCAAAATTGCAACACTGGTTTTTGCAAACATTGCAGCTCCAATGAGACAAACTACAAGATTGGCAGTATTTAGTATAGAACAATATAAAAATCGCCACCATCGACCATCTGGTATGAGTCCAGTTTTGCCGCTCAAATAACCAGATGGACCAAAATTCTCAACCAAACCCTCAGCACATCCAGAAATGCAAAGTGCACTGGACACTATATTAGCCAAGAAAAAGAGAGTACCAATAGAGCCGCCAAATTCAGGTCCTAATGTACGACTGATCATAACTGCATATAGATTAATAGGAAATTTCTTTTTTTACATTTTATTAAACCTAATATCTTAATTGTTTCAATTAAAACAGTACTTTATAATGTTCAGAAAGACAAATTTCTCAATTATCTCAATAGCTTATATATTATATTAAATATACAAGCAAAATGAAGCCAATAATATAAGCCAATCGCAGTTGATAAGCTATCTTGAAATGATGCACTGGCACAGTCTATCTCTATCAGATAAATAAAGCTGTAGAATGAATAGAGTTTATTTGATGGCAGTAATACGCAGCTGGCATACTATTGCTTAGAAAATAGAAAAAAGGATACAGTAAGCACCACCACCTTCTACAGCACCATTGGTTGATATAGCACAGACAGATGCAACTGTGAATAATAAAATACCATATGCTATGATGAACTGAATTAATGTTACAAATAATCCTGCATTACCCACAATGTATCCTGTAAAAATTACTAGTTAGTATAATTAGCAAATATTTATATTTTAGATATATGAAATTTTTGTAAGTAAAAACAACTTACCCATTCGTATAAAAACTAAGGCACTGAACATAGATAACGTAACTGGGCTGAATACACCAGCAAAAGTTCCCAATGTACGAGTGTTGTCCATACCAAGATTACCAAATTCGACATAGCCATCACCATCAGAGTGTGACGTCCTTCCAATCTTAAAAATATTGCTTAGCCGTTGAAGCATATTTCTGCCATTGATTAAAGGAGCTTTTTCACTTGTAATCCTGATATGGACAGGTTCTGTGTTTGTCGAGCCAACTTCTGATGCAATCATCTTAAAATCACTGAATAAAGAAAATGATACAAAAGTAATAATTTACGTGTATATATATATATATATATATATAAAGCTACATAACAGATTGTTCTTGGAGTAAATTTTTATAGTTTTTAGTTTATACTTTGCACTTAGTAATAACGTAACAGATAATTGTATATGTATGAGGGGAAAAGGAGGAGGCAATGTGTGTATAGAATATTTGGGGTAAAATTTACGCACAACTGAATATAAAATACACTTACGTAACAAATTAGAGTAAGTTTTCAGAATATCATTCACCCAATACTTCACTTGTGCGTATAAGGAAATATAAAAGAATATATAGACAAAAATTAATCATACGATTATGATGTCACGCGTTAAACTGAACGCCAACATCAACACTGTAACGTCAAACTTGCTTTTCGAAGGTTAATAACCTTGCGTTACATTTAACATCACATATGTCTTCGTGTCTGAAGTTAGGATTTCTAGTTGCGGTATATATATCTATATGATTCATTCGATATGGAGACGATTAACTTGAGATGTCGAACACATTATTGATAAATAATTTTTTAAATCCGATAAATATAATTTTTTAAGAGACACGACCTGTATCGAATGTGAAAACAGGTTGGCAAATATAAATTGTCCTTATATAGGGAAAAAAATTCCCTATTATACGTAACTATATATAATCGGCAATCGCTCCATCGTACAATTTAAAGTGATGCAAAAAAATCCCACTAGATAGCGCGACATGATTATAAAGAAAATTTTTAGTCATAATTTTTTACGCTCTCTGTTAAATATTTTTCAAATATAACGAATTTGAATCATTATATAGCTTTCAAAATTTAATTATACTGTTATTTGTAATCGTATAAAGTCTAGTGCATGTGATGTATATCCATGCACACATACACATATATAATTCTAACAAAAAGACTATAAAACGCAAAATTTATTAATTTTAGAACTTTGTCATATTGGGATAATCACACGCGTTAACAATAATTGCGTTCTTCAATCATTTTATATGTTTCTGACATGATGAAGCAAACCAGAGATAACAGAAATTTAAACATCGGTAAGTAAATTTGTTTATTAATTCAATAATTATACACGCGTGCGTGCGCGCGCGCGTGTGTGTGTGTGTGTTATATTTATAGTATCAAATAACCCTCTTTTTTCAATTTTTATTAAACAAAATAAGTACATATACATATCATATTTTTAAAATTACGTTTTCGTTATAACATAATATAAATTGTACTTTTTATAATAATTGTTCTTATTATATATGAATATTTCGTGTATATATTTTTAAAATTACATATATTTTTTTATTTTCGTTTTCTTTATTGAACTATACTTATAAATATTTGTAATAAGTAATTTATAATTTGTCATAATCAAAATAATTCCAATCCTCATTATGTTCTTCTTCATCCTTTCGCTCCATAAAAACAGCGTCTTTATCTTTAAATTGCTGTTATACAAAAGAAATATTTTTTACATTTTTTAAGATAAAAATTAAATATAATTTAACAATATTGATAAAATTTATGAGATGTTGCTTGTACTTTCAATTTCAATTTTTCCTCATTGATTGAAATCTCTAACTGGCGTTCTTTTTGTTGTATAGCTCGTTCCTCACAAATCTAAAATAAAATTATGACTCTCGTGTATAAAAAAAATACTCTATATGAGAATATTTTTATCTTATACTTATATTATCTCTCTATTAAATATTCTTAATACAATATTAAAATATTCTTATCTACTTATTAATGAATTCCATGTAACCTTGTAGCTTTTTTGCGAGCATTTAATATTGTAACGAAACATTTTTGTATTCTAAACTTAACTGACTTTATAATTGAGTAGCCAGTGGCCTAGATACTCTATAGGATCGACCGGCTTCTTTGCTATAATTTCACGAAGAGCTTGGATCAAAGGTTTGCTTAAGACTCTTTTTAGATAGATGCTATTCGATGACAATTGTGCGTGACCACTAGATGATAAACTGTCAGATGTAGAATTATTAATAATAGAATCATTGCTTTTATTGACTTTGATCTTTGCTTGCCATAGATCTTGCAAGTTGTCGATGTAATTCTTATTTAAATTTACAGTTTTCAAAAATCTGAGAAAGTACAAAAAATATATAAAGGATTAGTAAAAGAAAATAGGAAAGAAAATCATGCTATCAATTTCCGTTACTATATATCTACATATATTATTTAATATTTTATACATTCTTATTTTTAATATTTTATATTTTATTAATATATTATTACGTACAACAATAAAATTTATTTGGTAATTATATAGAATAGGTCTCGCAGTTTAAATTTATTTTACAACATTTTAATTATAAACTTTAATTCTGAATATAAAAAACATTTAAATCTAAAATATCGGCAGCAGCTAACCTGACACGCTCATCCGTAAGACCGATGTTAATCAATGTCTGCAGGTTAAGATTTTCATTCAAGTCTTTCTCACCCAAAAACGTCGCAATGTTTTTATCGATTTCTTCGTCTTTTTTAATCTCTTTTACTTTCTTAATCACTTGTATGTTGTTTTCTGCCGATGTTTCTTCCATTTGATTTTCTTCCTGCTTACGTATCATTATGTCTTCTTGATCTCCTTATCCAAAAACATATATTATCGTTAATTTCTTGTATTTTTAATATTTCTATCAACTTCTTTTACAACACATTCTCAAATATAAAACATTTATTTTGTGGACCTAATATATTATTTTTCATATTATTTCGTAACATATCTGGATTTAAATTTGATTGGCTGTTTCTCTATGCACACATATACATATATATATAACTACACACTACAATTATTGTGTGCAATATATTTTACACTTGTTTTCTTATATCATATATATGTGACTATAATTGTAAAATGATTATGATAAAAACTTGAAAAGAAAATTATATACTTTAAAATTTATTTTGACATTTTAATTTTTTTGACAACTTACTTCGAGTCATTGAAAGAATGAAGTTTTGCACGAGCCACGCAGAGCACGTTCGACTAATTTTCTTAACGTTCTCATTTATACGCGACACTAAAATCGAAAAAAATCAGGTGAATTAACGTGGCAAGGCCTTCATCGCGTTTAACAAACGGATGGGTCTTCCTGTACTTAAATTTGCATAGTTACCGAGCCATTTACCGTATGTATATATACACGTCGACGGAGTAACGTATTCGTACATCGAGAGAAGGGTCTCAGTTTCTGACCATTGTTATATAAGAATTATAGTGTAATGCGTTTTTGCGCGGTTTTCATAATGTGTGTATCCCTATAAGTACTTTTTATAAATTTATACGTTACGGCCTCTTCCTAATACTTAACAATAAATACGATAAACATTCTTCATTCAAACAAATCACTTTTAGAGTTAACAATTTCATTGTCACACTTTTCATAAAGCATCGTGATATCTATGGTCGCGTACCACGATCACGATTCATTCACGTCATTCATGATCTATCGCATATACTTGAATCAGGAAAAATGTAGATTATCTAGAGAGCTTTATTAAAGTATTGCGAGTCACTTCGTAATTCGACTGACGAAAAATATATACACGTGTGATAAACAATTAATCATATTTCTATTAATTATTTCTTGATAAGAAAAGAAAAATTTATTCTTAATAATATTATTTTTTAACATACTGAATGACAATTTACTTTTATTGATTAATACATTAATTTTATGTAGGAATTTAAAATACTTTATTGTGATAAAAATTAGAGTAATATTTATTAAAAATGTAATATAATTTTCTTGGTTTTTTATTTATTAACAATTCCATTTTACTAGGTCAATCATCAAAGGTGAGATCTGATGAAAGATGAAAAGATAAAAGATCCTTTGCGGTAAACTTTTTGTATCATCGAGATCATCTCATAATTATTTTCAATAGCGAGTTTCATTGCTCTTGAAAGACAGCTCCATTATGCTCGTATACAATGCTTGAATTATAGGATAATAAAGAGAGAGAGAGAGAGAGAGAGAGAGTAGTCTCTAATGATTTTAAAAGATTCACCAAGATCTATCTCAAGACGCATGCAACGATATTTATGAATTTATTTTGTGAATTTTTTGAAACTCGTTAATATTATATCTATATGTAAAAAAATTTATATTTTTCTCACATTTTTTTCTCAGATTTTATCAATTATAACAAGTTTAGATAATTTGTCTATCGCGAATATTACGAACAAACTAAATAAAGTTGCATGATAAAGTGTTATCTTATCAGTTTGGCGATGTAATCGAGATATACATAGTATATGAGATAAATCGTTTGCATCTGACAATAGATTCCTTACAAATGAATTGAGCATTATCAAGTTAAAAATGTTAAAAGAGGTAACTGAGAAACACATGCGTGCTGTTAATTACAAATTTGCAAAATATTATTCAGTGATGCGTTTCCATCCGTGGAAGAATATGTCATACATTACTTATACTGTCACGATCGACATTGTCATCGATCGAAATACATTCGGTATGCAGATATCGTTTTTATTGAAATCACTGCCTTATTTTGTAATACCGTGATAACCGTGACATGAAGAGAATATGAAGAAAAAAGATTAAATTCTAGATGTAACTTCTGCAATTCTGTATTTCTATATACTATATTGATACGACATATGAAAATGCGTATTTATATCATACAGATAAAATAGAATCGTGATCACATATATAAGTTCGCGTTATCGCAAATTTTTTTATTCAACGCTATATTTACTTGACAAAGAAAGTATTTTTAAATAAAATTTCAAAATTATGTTGAAACTTATTGTTAGACATGTTGGGTTGAGGGAAAGTCTTTTTACATATATATATATATATATGTAAAAGTACCTTTATTTTACAATATTTTTGTTAAAAATGAACGAAATTTAAATTTAAAAAAATGGTTTTTAAATGGTTTTTAAGCTTGAAATCTCTACTTTTGAATGATTACTGTATTTTATGAGTTTGGTAACATATAGGTAACAAATTACGACTTAATAAAGATAGAATTTTTTCACTTTGTGAATCTTTTACGTGCCCATACAAAAAAATTGCGGAAATTTTCGACTATCTATCGTGAAAGCTTAAAGCTTTCCCTACAAAATCGTTTTTTTTTTTATGTTCCTACGATTTTTTGTTCCTGAGTTATTTGCGAGTTAAGTAAAAGAGCATTCTGATTTTAATTGCTCATAACTCCATTAAAAATCATCAGACTGCAATTTAAAAAAACAAATTCTTAAAGCTGAAACTTTGCTCCATCGATTGATGTAATTGCAACGAAAAAATTTCGCAATAAATGGTGGATTGGGGAAGGGTCCTCTTATATATGTAAAAGAACTTTTTCCCAGACCCAAATATAATTTGAAATTAAGTAAATTTGAACAATATTTTTTATCGGACGAAAAATTATTAGATTTAATTTGCAAATGCTTTGAAGTCTCTCAATGTAAAATTGTGTGCACTTTTACTTACAAGCTGTCTTTTCTTGTGCAACTTTCCAAGCCAGTTCCACTAACGCCTACCTATGCGATAAACATACATCCTGCGCCTAGCAAATGCACGAGCTTGCATTCAGTCAGCATTAGTCAGCATCGGTAACATTGCGATTTATCAAACGATTAACGTTTGGTAGAAAGCACATTTCACATATTTTAACTATACTCATTTATTTTTTATTTATCGAAAAATTTACCCAGAAATCTAAAATTCTCCATAAATTTATAATTAAAATAATTTCACTTATATAATGCAAAGTTTTCATAATTTGCTCATCAAAGTTTTTACCGATTGACAATTTTTAAAAGACTCATTTATTACATTTATTTGTTATAAAGATAACATGAGAAAATGTTAGCCAGCAAAGAATTAACGTAAACGTTTAATTTAGTCTCATAGGGGTAAGAATCTAAACGCGATAATTTTTGATTCAAATTTTCCGCGCCGAACATACAATCGACCAATCTGATCTCAGCACTGAACGCGGCGCGAAATTCACGTGTATGCGAAAATAATCGAAGACTCACGGTAGCGGCCGAACGTGGTCGCGATCGCATCGCAGCCACATTGCTCACATTATCCATAGACTGCCGCACTTACTGCAGTTGGCTCGTGGCCGGCGTGACTAGTAGTAGTAGGATTTAGATTATTTATGTTATTCGTTCATTCACAGTTTCGCACGTTGTGAACTTTGATTTCTCCTGTGTCTCTCATTCAATCGTGATCAGTTACGTGAAAGTGCAGTTTCATGCTTTGCTAAATCGCGTTTTGCGAGAATTCGGGTAGTCTCTGACACGCACACTTACGTAAGTATATACGATGACTTAGACTGATCTCTTGTATAGGTAACGCGCGAGTAGCGCGTATATCGAAGTGCAAATTTCTACCGTTTTGCTTGACGCCGCTTTTTCACACGATAAATCGTTGTGTTTTATAGATATAGTAGTCGCCGTGCAAAATAAAATTTGCGCGCACTTACAAAAGTACAACAAGTATACATAGTAATGAGTTTTCAGAATAGATATAAAATACCTCTCCCCTCCCCCAATGATATTTAAAGTTGTCTCGGAGAATCGAATATATCCGCACGCCTCTGCATGGGCTTAATATTGGCATAAATTCACGTTTTTGCGATAACATGGTACAAATGACTCGCGACTTGCGATAGAAATGCGACGACGTATAATAATCGTTGCAAGTCATGTTATCGTCATACCTAAAAATTACCAATGAGATACACTTAATACCATGACAAACTCGACAAATTTTTAAGCGAATCCACATACGTTCCCTTAGTTTTATTTCTTTAGTTCTTTACATGAAATAATGCATCACAAAAGTCGATCGATTGGCCCGTCTTGTTCGTAATAAAATTATTAATGACCTGTGTACTCCATGAATATTTGCTCACGCGATGGAATCCAGATTGAGAGAACAATATTTCCGAATAAATAATAGAATCTTATTTTTACGACCGTACAATTGTTAAACAATAACAAGAAAGAAGGAAGCACAAATTGAGAGAACATACATACGCGATATATAAATTCACACATAATGATAATAAGCATCTTGATCTAGCTTTGACCGATAGGCTTTGCTTTGTGCTTCCTTCTTTCTTGTTATTATTTCCGAATATTTTCTCGATCGCAACGACCTGTATTGAGATTACAAAATATATATGAGATTCTATTTTTGAACAGCTCGCGATTCGATCATTAATGAAGCTTCTCTCTGAGGTTTAAGAATTGACAGTTGTATACATTGCACTACGTTATTTAGATCAATAATTGCAACGACGTGATGATAATAAATTTTACAGCTTTTTAGAAATCTGTAACAAAAGTCACACCAATCGATATAGTTGTCTTAATGGTGGTTTAGCATGAAATGCATATCAATGTCAGTGTCGTATACATCAGCGATAAAGAAATGTTAATAGCTCTGCTTCTCCATCTGCATTGTCTGCATTATATATATTTTCTTCTATTGCAACTTATAGTTGGAAAACTTTTGATGAAAATAAAATCTTTAGGTCTGTTGTTCAGAGATAACACTATCTATGTTGCAAGTAAAAAGATGTACTTTAATAGTACAACGTGTATGCGATATCAATGCATGTCTAAGATACAAATAATACGAGAAACATGTCGATTTCGTAGTATGGCAGTTTCGTAGAAACTATAAGTAAATCGATTTTTCCTCGAGAAAGTATTCCGATCATGTCTTTACCTTTATCGTCAACTTTGCAAACTCCGCAAACTCGTTTCGCGAGTTGTCATAAATGAGATACAGAACGTACCCAGTGAGAAATGACAATGGAATGGACATCGAATCGATATCAATTCGACGTCGAAATCATTAAATCGACGTCGAATTGACATCGATGTCCATTCCATTATTATTTCTCACTGGGTAGCTTCTTTTTTTTTATTATAAAGACTGTTAATAATTTTTCTATTGTAACGAAAGAAAAATTTCTCCGGAAACACATGATAACTGTATAATGTTCTTGAGAAAAGAGCGATCGTTATGACATAATTCCCCGTGAAATTTCCCAAGATCTAAAAATATCGTTGGTGAAATAGAACGGCCACGCTTCTGGATCGGAGCCAGAAAATCGCTGCGTTTTCACTCACAAGGCGTGATTATCACTCTTTTTTCACTTTTAATAAAAACTTTCCAAGTTTTCTTAGTCCTTTCGACTTTCCTTAGCCACTTGGACCTTGCACCCATATATGCATTGCACACTCATATATAACACATTGTTGAATTTAATAGTCTTGCATCTATTTTCCGTATAAAACTCTTCTCTCAAATTATTCTTGCGAACAACGATATTGTAATATTACTTCATTCGAATATATATATCACATATATTTTTTACATTTTACATTCTATATATTATAAAAATTATGTATTAAAATAAACTTCTAAGTATCGTAAAAATCAGTAAAAACACACACACTCAAAAGATAAATTCATTACGAATATTTATCACCGAATCTATATGTGTTTTTTAACTCCAACACTACGTCGACGACTCTTCTATAGTGAACCGATGAAAATGATATCAGTTGCATTGTCGTCCATGCGAGTTCAGTTGCACGGCGCGATATGAGTCATCGGCCAAATTTAACTTATAGACATCGTGTATCAATTATACACAGCTGGTAATTAAACGGAACGTGCGGATCGTAATCCTCAATTCCATTTCGTTATTACAATCTAAACAACAATTTATTGCCAACTTGATATAAACTTATCAGCACATGAAAAATTATCTCACGTTCGCCAATATACAGCGGATATATACCAGCATTTTGTTATCTATTTATTTTAGCTATTCAGTTTCGAGGTAGATACAGGTAGATACTTCTTTTTGCAGTATTTTATCGAAATCAGCGTTCGATTCCGCGTCACATCATGTGTTCTGATTAAACTACACGCGAGGACGTTTGCTTGTATTAGCGAAATGCTTCTTGTCAACAGTGAGAGATTAGATTAAATCTTCTTTGCACAATCGAATTTGCTGAGAGTGATGGATCTTTGAAATAACTTTAATTGTTGCATCTTGAAGTTCCAAAATGTACAGATAAATTACAGCCAGATTATAATTATTTATCAGAAAACACACAAAAAGAAAAATGTCGCATACATTTGTTTTTGCGAAAGAAACTGACTACCAAGTATTTAGTACGTTCTTATTATGTACGTTATATTAGCGATATGCTCCAGTCGTTTCTCACAGATATGTACTATGTTGCATTGTAGAACGGCCAGTACATAAAGCAACGGGAAAACGACGCGTGTTAACTCGATATACAAGGAGATCTTTTTTCAACGCTCACATGCTACAATGAATTGCGAAGCTCGTGCATCATATATATATATATAGTTACATCATAATCGGCGATCAATCGATTGCGACTAAGTCCGTAATAATTAATAATAATCTTCGTACAAATGTATGAAGGTACCCGGCCCATCTACTTATCCCATCTACTGACAAATTTCAAGTTGATTTTATTATCTATAATTTAGGATTGAAAGATCGTAATCAATGACTTTTATGTCATAAATGATAAAAATTCTGTTCTCTTTATTATTATGCATTTGAACAGTTTCTATTTTGACAGATTTACAAAATGTGCGGATTTAATTAAAGAGATATTTAATCTTGTAATGTACGGTTCATACGCGCGCGATGACCTTCCTCGATATTGTTGCTAAAGAAACGTCAATTCCAAATTCCAAATTAGTTAAAGAGAATTCAAAGGTGAAAGGTCTGGGATGCCTTGTATAGCTGACTCGCGTCAGACGATCATACGAGATGATTCTGATCAGTCTACTGAATGTGTCTTATAATGAAAAGTTCATTTAGGTAAATATATTCTGAAACAATCACAAGATTCGTATTTATTTAGATAAATTTACTTAATAGAGTGCTTTCTACAACGCGATTTATCGTTTGTCAACATTAAGCTTTTTATAGAAAAAGATGTGGCAACAAAAGAAATATACCTACGCTCGGTTGATTAATTGTTTGTTTCACTTTATGTTGCAAAATATTTTTTTATACTTATCTCTTTCTGCATAGCTTAATAATACAAAGACTTACATTTGTGAACGTGATCGTCTGTGGCAAGTATTAGCATAAAACCTTCAAGCATGTTTTGCATTTTGTCGTGCGTTGCTCATCACTCGTCACAAAATAAAATATATGTATACGAATCGTATTCGAAAGTTACACTCGAATCGAACAATTTCGAATCGCGATGCAGTGCACGAATTGAACAAAACGGAGCGCGAGCGCGGTGAACTAATTGAGCTAATTGCATTGGTTAGACACTATTTGTACGTGCCGATTCATGCTATGCATTTTAGTCCGATGTATGCGTACATATTTGCGGCGCGTTCGTCTTTCTCGCATCACAAAACCTACAAAGATCTTCGAAACGTCAATTTTTTTATTTCGCGTTAAAAGAAATCATTAAATGCTCAAACAAATTACTCCTTGACGAATTGAAATATGATACATAATTTTCAAATATTATAATCGTATAAGTAAAAAAGTTATATTTTTGATTGAAGACGCTAAATAGAGAAAAAATTCAATTAATCTATCGCGCTACGCAATCGAAAAAACGATCGAGAGACATCTGCAGTTTGTAATGTACACAGCAACATTATGCAAACGACATGCATACAGTTGCACATATTGTAATCCAACAGACGATTACAAGATGTCTTGCGTTAACCGGGTTAACGTGGACGCGAGAGTGTTTGCAGCTTTTTATTGTCGTTGGGTTAACAAATTAATCCATTGTCAACTCATCGATAGTATTGACCGTTCATCGTCGGCTCTATTAGATCGGGTCGTTCAATTTGAACTGAGCAATTGTCGTAATACACGCACGTGTATATCCGCAGCAATTATATCGCTCCAAATTACTTTCCTCTCATCCGTCGCCTAGCATTGATCAAACTGCAGATGATGACAACTCATCAACGTAATCAAAGTAATTAATCGCGAACGTCTTGACAAACGTCGTCGTTCTCGCATGATCTGCGATGAGCGGAGAAATATATTATTACTATATATATTATTATCTTAATTACATTTATTTAATTGATTTTAATTATAATTTTACTATACGGTTTACGTTTTGTTTTAAATACCTTTTATAATTATACATAATTTATTACACTTATATTTTCTTCACACGCTAGTATATGAAGATTTTTATGCAAATTCTTAATATATGTAGATTATTTTCATGAAATTAGCTTGCAGGATTGTAGCAGTAGCTATGACAAGAAATCGATGACCTGATGACGTGAAACGCGTTTCTGGATATTTCGCTTAATATCTTTCTTGACGATCAAAATTTGACGGATGAACCATGTCGTCGTCGAGGTCCAGACGACCTAGCGTATCGATCTATGATTATCCGGAACATCTGAATCCGTTCAGCGATGACACGACTAATTCTCAGTCACAAGTGCAACACGAGGGTAAATCATCCAAAGATTCCAAGCATAAATTCTGGACGTTTGGCAGAAGCCGAAAGAAAAGATCAAACAGCTTCTCGATCAAATCGACTTGGTGAGTATTTTTAAAATATTCTTAGCCGTACAATTTCTTCGTGACATGCTAATAAAATATATGCAATGATAGCGTATTTTTATCTATAAAGATTTTTATTTATAAAAAAAATACATTTTTACAAGAAGAAAATACGAAGAAATATATAACACTTTATATATTATAAATAAATAACAACGTTTTGATATGAAATATAATACACACAGTACCTTCTCTTTCGGAAACTTGCCAATTTTTCCATTTTAAATGTTTTCTACAATTCTTTTAGAGAAAATTATAACTTTTTGTAATATTGCAAACAATTATATACTGCACGATAAAAGAGTTATGGTACATTTTTTCAGCAAATCATTTTTCGCACACTCTCTCGCGTGATTAAAAAATACTTTCATCAAAATTAAATTAAGTTCCGGTCTGATTAACAATCAGAATAACCAAACTAATCAGAGCTACGCGAAGAAACCAAAGAATTTGCGCTGTGAACATCGTCATTGAATCGAAAGTTGAATTAAGTGTGTATTAATAAGTGTGCATCAAATTATCAGCCGTGATAGTCGACAAAGTGGAAGTGATATTAAGCGGAATGAACATCATGAGTATAATCGATCTTTTTAATCGCAAATGTGCCTAGGAAGGCTTTGTCAATCACATACGTGGCGTTTTAATACGACAAAATTTTCATTGTATTTCCTTTGAAAATTTTCATGGTATTATTTACTTTTATATTTGCAAAGTAATGCCATAATTTAGTTCCGATTTGGATCCTTAATCGACGCAATCGGCGAAAATTTATAGAACGTTGATGACATAGCACGTTAAATTTTCTAACATATGTCTCTCAAGTATGTCAAATGATAAACCGCGCAATCTCGTCATCTTCGCATGTGCGTAAATGTCGTATAGATCCGTTAAGACGCAAAACGCGCAACATCATTATACATATTATTATTGCCTACTGCGAACTCAGAGCTTTCCTAAATAAATAATATATTTTAATTTTATTGAGTGATTATAGCATGTAACGTAATCTTTTTATAGTGTATGTAATTTTAACTGCATGTTATAAATTAAACACCATATCTATCTTTCTTTTTTTTTCTGTTATAATTTAATAAAGTATTAATATGACAATCAGTTCAGTATTGATTCTTGTGTTTAGGAATGGATTGTTTGGAAAACGCAAAGACACTTCAGAAAAGAGGTCAACGATTACAACAGGTTTGTCTATTTTAGTTAATTGCACTTTCAACTCTTTTATGAAACACTAATTTAAATTATAAAGTAAAAATTTTTCATATTAAGAAAATTTTCACATTAGAAAGTGTCTGATTTTAATAATAAATGCGGAATTTATTTTTCAAATTGTTTTAATTTGTTTTTAATTTATTTCAAAATGATATATTCCATATAGATTAATATAATTACAATTAATAATGAACTTGTAAAATAAAATGCAACTTACCATATATTGTAGTTTCGACTACGTACAAAAGAGACTCTTACGACAAACCGACAGTATCTTCGCGATTGTCTAAAGATCAGCAGGAATTTGATGAAGCCTTAGGAACTTTGACAAGGAGAAGGAAATACACTTTCGACGATACTACCTCGAGATATAATTCGAATTTAACGGTAAACGGGGATCCTGCTAGAATCTACGATGGAAATCCTCAAAATACTACAACTTCTATCATGAACGTCGATCTCACTCCAAAACCACCAGCCAGAAGGTATAAACTGTTCATAATTAAAGACTATATCTGTATTTAAAACTCTGTTGATTCATATTAAATTCTTCGTACGACCGTATAATTGACAAATAAACAAAGAAGAACAGCCTATAACGGTCGAAGCTAGATCACAGTGCTTTTTATAGGTAATTATGTATGAATTTTATATACGTATGTATAATAAGTCTCCCCATAATTGCGCGCTGATAACTTTCAAACATAACGCATAAATACTACAGTAGTAATATCACAAATTTTATTTGATTAATGACATATTAAATCTAAAGATGATAAATTAAAAAATTCCGTAAATAATTATAGATCTTTAATTTATTCTTTATATATATATAATTATAATAAGCACTGTGATCTAGCTTTGACCATTATAGGCTGTTCTTCTTTGTTGATTCATATTTGAAAATAGAATAATAGAATAATTTTATGATATCTAAATTTAAAAGATGCTCGAAGAAATATTTCTTTTACAAATAAAATTAAATTGTCAATAATTTTTTTCCAGATTTGGACAGGTGAGCCCAAGACCGACGGACAAGATACCACCTTTGGATTTCGAAAATAAGCAATCTAAACAAAATGGTAGTGTTAATTGTCACGATAAATCGGAAGAAATCCCGATTCCACCAATGTAAGATTCTCTACATATATTTAATTTTTCGACAGTTGCAATAATTCGAAACTTTAATTGTGCGGTAAATATCAAATAATAAAATAAAATCCGTTTCGATATCGTATAAAATAATTCCTTATCATAAAACGTTAAATACATAAACAATTATACCTACTATTATACATATAATATTTTTATCCGAGATTAAAGATTTTGTTTATACAATATTCCAAATTTTTCCCAGGCGAAAATTCGGCAATAGATCATCACAAAGATTGAATGGAATCACGGTGGATACTGAAGAAGATTCGACTAATCGATCCACTAACATTAGTCTGAGAGACGAGAACGAAAATATGCCTGAGGACTACGTTTTCAAGAGATTCAATCAGGACGCTGTGAGAAGATCGAATTTGTCCATCAACAGCTGTACATCCATTACCAGTACGACAAGTACGTACGGACGTAAAAAACGCAGAGCACCACAACCGCCAAAGCAGAAGGAACATTTGGATACCTCCCTGGTATAATTACGTGTGGATGACATTGATAATGACATTTGATAAAAGAATGTAATAAATATAACTCATGTAATAATCATGTTTTCACAGGAAGGTAATTATCAATCTACAGCGGAGGCCAGTAAAACAGAAACCATACCAGAAACGAGTCAACTTGAACTCCGAATAACCGAACCGATCGATATCGCCAGGGTCACTAACAATATCGATGAAATGAGAAGTTATGAAGAATTGAGCAAGACAAAAGAAGAGCGGAAAAAAGAAGAGCAAACCGAATTACACCTAAAAATTACGGAAAACATGGCTGACAATTCTTTGAAGAATATCAGGAAGAATGAAACATGTGTTATTTCTAAAGACCATGAGTATGAGGAGAAAGAAAGAAAGGATTCTTCAAAAGAAAAAATAATATCTAACTCTAATGAAAAATTAGAGAAAACTGTATCTGCAACGAGAATAATTGAGAAATCAAATAACGAGAAAGCAGTCGACATCATTGCTAAGAATCCTATCGAAAAAGATTTTGTGGATATAGAATATAGGAGAACATCTCAGGAAAAGTTCGAGATCGTCAAAGATGTCGAACAAAAGTCTGATGAAGCTTGTCTGAGAAAAAAAGATTCATCTAGCACATTATCGCGAAGCGATAGCTTTTCTGTAAAAGAGGAAATTGAAAAGATTGAAAGGCAGATTAAAGCATTGGAAGATAAAAACACGTCTAAAGAACAAGAAGGTATCGACGATACATGTTATGATGATTCGACAACGAGTACCAGGTTATCTATCGAAGCAAATCGTCGGCAATTTTTCGAAAATATGGTAGACGGACCATCTGGTCCAATTAAGTTAGAATTTAAGAAATTACCACGTGAGCAGAAAGACATTCACGTAGTCAGATTAACGGATTCGCCAATACCAATCGCAGCGTCTCGTGACCCAGTAAAGGTGATCGAACTACATATCTCCGAACCGATCAGGCATAAACCCGAGCTCTTAGATGAGGTAAATCCCATACCGAAACCCAGAAGACACAGTGCGCTTAGTCTAAAGGACACAACTGAATCTAGATCAAGAGACGAAAGTAACAGTTTAAAAGACGATGATGAGAGAGGAAAATCTTTTTAAAATTTCTAAGTTTCGTCCTTATCTTTAGATCATATTTAGTCCATATCTTCCTCATGAAATTGTTATTTCCGTGATTTCTATTGAAAACATAATTGCGGTTAGTAATTACGAGAATTTATGTATTATATATGAACTATCATTCAAAGACTGTAAGTACATTCTACATTGTGTCTTTCTTATTGGATTGCAATGATATCATACTAACGCGTCGAATATATTTTTCTGCAAAAATATTTGCTGCAGAGAGAATCTAGCATTTCTATTACATTACATAATTACAGTGATAATTATGCATTGTCTCATTTATGTATTATTTCATTTCTGATATTTTACTATAATACTTAACTATTACTTTCATTATTTATTAATATATATAATAAAGCATGAATTGTTATGAAAGTATCTTGTGATAAAAATATATAATCCTACTCTATATAAATCTAAAAATTATAAAAGTATAGAAAATAGGAAATGACAAGAATATTTCTTGCTTTTTAAAAATATGTCACAAGTTATTTATTATAAAAATTTTTTCATTCACTATTTCTATAATTTAGAGAAATCGAATAAAAATAACGTTTAACAATGTTTATTAATTCCTATTCGTTTTTGTTTATATTTTATAAATCTCATTAGATTTGAGTTTACAGTCGATACTACAATCGCGCCGTCTTGTAAATGTTTTTTCTGCTGATGCATCTAAAAAATAATTATATACAAAAAATCAATATACATGATAAGTATTTGATATAATAAGAAATAATATATTTGTAAAATAATATATACCTTGCTTTTGAAATGTGGCATTATAGACAGCAATCTCGGAACTAATTTGATATCTGCTGCTAAATGGTCAGTCTCATCTTCTGCATATATATCCATTATTGCGTCCATAGATTCTGCTATAACCCATACTCGATTTTCAGTTTTAGAGATGTCCAATAAGAACGTGGAAACAAGCTGCCAAAAATAAATAATTGATATTTGGATAGAAAATTCAAAGAACCACGAAAATAATTACCTTTATCGCTTCGTAATTCTTCGAATCTTTCGAATTTTTTTTACTCAACATGATCTGTACTAAATTGCAGAGCATTCTTATCATATTAACACGAACATTTATACTGACACATTGATGTATGTCGTTTAACATCGGCTGAATGTCGTTACAAGTTAACTGATTCAATTCGACGACGTTCGCCCGTTCTTGGACTAAACGTTGTAGAATAGCTCTCATGGCAGCAGTACTTGCTTCTGCAAGTTCTACATTCTTCTTGAAGATCTGCTTAAACTCTGTTGAAATATCTATCCATTTTCTGAGTACAGAATATGCAGAATTAATCAAAGCCAATAAAATTAT
Source organism: Cyphomyrmex costatus (assembly GCF_001594065.2). Classification (NCBI taxonomy): domain Eukaryota; kingdom Metazoa; phylum Arthropoda; class Insecta; order Hymenoptera; family Formicidae; genus Cyphomyrmex; species Cyphomyrmex costatus. Next base: position 1,227,013 of record NW_017279708.1, read on the forward strand.
AATAGAAAAAATGCTTATTATTATTTAAGGAATTTAACAATAATCTACCTAAATAAATTATCAACGCCACCAAAAACATCAATCTCTATACTAGGTAATAAATTGTTTAAACATAAATAAGCTGTGCACTGAATATTGTAAAATTGCTTCAACGTAGCTTTTCCTTCTTCAGTTTGATCTAATATTTCTTGATTATTTTTATCCACCACAAATTTAGTCTTGTCCAAAATTTTATCAATCAAGTTACAAGCGTTTATAACTTCAACTAACTCCACTGGAAGTGTTGACATTATTTTTAAATCTTCATTCATAGAATCAACATCCAAACATTCAGACTCAAGCTCCATTGTTTCAAAATCATCAGTATTAGAATCGATTTCATTGCCCTCACATTCAAAACATAAATTTGCTAAAATCTGTAAAGCTTGTTCCTGCATTTCCAATATTTTTCTCTTTTCTTGTACTTTTTTCCTTTTGTCATTCGAAGAAGCATTGTTTTCATGTGGCAGGATAGACGTTAAACAAGATAGAATTTGTCCATGATCAATTGCAAGTACATCAGATAATATCGACAACACTTTACGAAAAACATGTATCTGGTTATTATCAGTATAATTGTTGATATTGATTAATATATCAGCTACACAAGTTTTCAGGAACAATATTTTGGAAGCAATCTTATCGTCTGCTTTAAAATCCAATAAACTAGACAACAATGATTCGCTTTGTTTAATTTTATTAATAGCAGCGTCATTCTCGTCTGACAGACAAATCAGAGATTGTGTAATAATCGTGACAATCTCTATTCCATAAATATCAATATTTAAAAACTTTATCAAAAGTGACACCAAGCCTTCATCATTAATACGCTTGATTGCACTTTCATTATTTGCGCATAATGTCCATAATAAGCTAACTGCTTGAACAAAAGTCACTTTTTCATCTCCAACTTCTTTTGGTTTCCAATCTGAATAGTACTATAAAGAGGAAATTTATTTAACTTTAAAAAAATATTGTATAATATTAATTTTAATTTACTTTACATATATTAAGAAATATACGTTATATAAAGACATTATACATGGGATGTTGTATGGCTGTGTGAGAACAAAACACTCTTAACTAACAAGTTACAAGTTCAAGTCCTGCATTTCATACACACATGAGGAAAAATTCTATAATTTATATTGTCTTCAGTCTGTATTACATTACTTATTAGAGAATAAAGATTAAGAATTAAAAATTAAGAATAAACTTCAAACCGATCAGATAAAAATGTATTAAAATTAAAATATTTAACCAGTTGATTTATAATCTTTAATTCACAATCTTCAGTCTTCAATGCTTAGTGTGACATGGACTTTAGTGGAAGTTATAAAGAAACTCTTTAGATCCAGACAACTCTTGACTAGATTCAGATATACAGCAGATATGGTTCTACTCATATCTTTAATACTATTATTAGATATCATGTAATATTTATGAATAAATACTTAATATATAATAGGTTTCATACCTGTCTCAGTAATATAGTGAGAGGAGTTATAATATCATTTTTGATTAAATCATTGCACCCTTCCTCTCTACCATTTTCAGCAATTTCCGATAAGGTATGTACGGTATTCTTTCGTATAGCAGCATTATAATCCAGTAACAATGGACCAATTAATTTTGCAATTCCATTTTTAGCGATTTGCTTCGCCATAGAAGAGTCGCAAGACATTGAAGCCAAAATTTGCAGAGCGGATAATTTTTCTTCGAGATTACACGACTGTATCTAGATAGAGAAAAAAAAAATACTAAAAAGAGACAAACCCTTTTGATATACTTTGTTAATTTTTATAGATTTTATTAACTTAATTTTATCAAATAACGTATATTTGATACACATATTGCATCGATAAAACTCGTTGCTCACATCATCGTAAACGTTCTGCAAGATCTTCTCCCTATCTCCTTCCCCGAGTTCTGCATTTAATTCCTTATCGAACTCCTGAACGGATTGTAATCCAGTGGGATTTTTCTTGTGAAGTTTTCGCCGATGCGGTTTCTGCTTACCCATCACTATAGTATAAATAATTGGATATTTGAAAATAATAAAATATATTCAAGTTTTCTCAAGTGTATCTCAAACAATCTCGAAGAGGTTAGACAAGTGCATACATATGGAACAAGTGCACATGGCTGATCTAAATTATCTGACATCTTCAGTTAATTTTGCGAAACTCATAATTAATCCACTGCATTATCAATAATGTGTAATGTATACTTCTGTATTATCACGAAAATATTTGTTACGTATTGACGGTACTGCAGTATTTTGACACAATTATGGCTGGATTACATTGGATTACATCAAATTATTTGATTTGTTCTCTGGGTATGTTTTCTGTTCCTACACTAGAACTCTTTTTCTCGCTTTCGACAAATATCAAACATATATACCTATCTCACTGAAAGTGTGAGTGTATATATGTACATACCATGAAGGAAGATATAAGGAGACTCCACTCGGTCTCGCCAGTCTACAAGACATGAACCCATTTTAGGTTTCGAGTTTCGTTTCCGATTCTCGACACTCGCAGCGCTCGTGAATTTAGTAGTGCTGCGCATAATGAGTGCGAGTAAGAGAAATGATCATTTCTCTTACTCGCACTCATCAGAATCGGAAGCTGAACTCGAAACCTAAAATGGTATATCTTACTTCCTGGTACATACATACACTAGTTCAGCCACAGAAAACAGACCTATCGTAGTTTCGATATTGGTGCGTGCGTGTTAAAAATTATAAAAAATTCATCATTTATATCGTTTAAGAATCATGGAGAAATGGTTGCAAGAGGAATTGTCGAAATTATTGGATTTTCCAGCAGATGACTTAACCCAGTAAGTTTAGTGGATAAGAAAAATCTGTATTTGCATAATGTTATCAATTTTTTAGGTTTATTTTGCAGATAGAAAATGAAAGAGATTTAGATGAGTACTTTTCAACCTTATTAAGTACTGAAAATCTAAATCATAGACAATTTGTAATAGAATTGAAAAAGAGACGTGGTGAGTAACAACTAGATATACACGTTTTGGAAAACTGCCAAGATCATTATTAAATTATTATATTTATATACATTGTTTCAGCTTCTTATAATAATCAAACTAGAAACAAAAAGATAAATGATAATGATAATATTCCCAAAAAACAAAATGATAAGAAAAAGGGAAAGACAAAGGGAAAGAAAAACAATCAAGTATATATATTTTTCCAGAGAATTACATAACAAATAAATTATAAGTAACTGTTTGAAAATTATTACATATTTTGTGCATTATTTTTGCAGGTGCAAGAAGTAAAACCTGAGTCACCATCTGAGAAGGTGGAAAAAAAAAAGACTAAATTTACTAATTTATTGTCTCATGGAACTGTTCTCTTGAAAGGCATTTATATAATAAATTTGTACAAAGATATGTGTGTGTGTGTGTGTGTGTGTGTGTGTGTGTGCGTGTGCGTGTGCGTGTGTGTGTGTGTGTGTGTGTGTAGAGAGAGAGAGAGCGAGCAATGTTTTGTATAAATTTTTTTTTCAGGAAGGCATAAATGCAACTGCGAAGCAAACAGACATGCATTGATTAACAATTGTCTTAACTGTGGAAGAATAGTTTGTGTACAAGAAGGCTCAGGTCCATGTTTCTGTTGTGGAGAACTTGTTTGTTCTCCAGATGAACAAGTTTTACTTGGAAGCAATACTAAACAGAGTGACAATTTGTATAATAAATTGATGGATCAAAAACCATATAAGAATCTCGAAGATTCTCTTAAACAAAGAAACAAACTCCTTGAATTTGATCGCAATAGGTATGTATATATATATATATATACATATTGCAATTCTCAAAATGTTCTATATATTAATTGTTATAAAAATGATTACAGTGCCCATCGTACCAAAGTAATTGATGATGAATCAGATTATTACCAGTCAAACAGTATTTGGCTATCCCATGATGAGCGCAAGAAGTTACAGAAGCAAGAAGAGGAAGAATTAGCTCGCAAGCATGCATCACGTTTAGATAAAAAAGTTGCTATAGATTTTATGGGAAGAGTAATAGTTGATGAAGATCAGTCAATTAACTTGCAATTGGAAGATCTTGACGAAACAATATCATATGACAACTTTGAAAATATGAATATTTGTCCAACGATAGAATTTGATCGTCCAACAGTAAGATTGTAAATTTTTTATAGTTAATAATAAATTATGTAAAAGTTTATTTCTATTATTAAACCTAAACAATTATATAACACACTTTTCATTGTATATTGTTATTATGTTAAGTTTGTTGAGATGGGAATATTCAGAACAAGCACACGAACTGAAAATCGCACATGGAATATGGAAAGCAGAATACAGGATAAAGAATATTTAGAAATGTTTGATCAAGGTCTATGTTTGAGCATGCATCAGCCTTATGCATCTTTGATAGTGGCAGGAATAAAAACGTAAGTGATATATTAAAAAATAATTCATATAATCAAAATGGAATTAATATGATTTTAATGTTATTAGTCATGAGGGCAGAAGTTGGTATTCTTCACATAGAGGAAGATTATGGATAGCATCAGCTGCTAAAGTACCTTCTTCTGAAGAAATATCTAATATGAAACAATTCTACCGTTTATTAAAAAATGGTAAGAAAAAAGTGTATGTGTGTGTATGTGTATATATATATATATATATATATGTATATATATATGTATATCTCTTTGTACACAGATATCCTTCTCCTTATTATGGCTACCTCAACTTATTGCCTACTGCACGCTGGACGCGATGAGCGATGAGCAACGACATGTAACGATAACTGATGTTTTATCTCAAGAAGAATATAGAAAATTATATCCAGAAAAAGAAAATGAGAGTCCATATGTCTTCATATGTGAGAATTCTTACATGTTATCAACACAATTTCCTATGAAAGGAAAACATAAAATTTGTAAGTAACAATAAAAAAAAATAATTTCCGTTACTTATAATTAATATATTACAACAGAATTAAATTCTTTTATATTATAGATAAAATGGATAAAAAACTTCATCAAGCTGCTTCCAAATGCTTAGAAAAAACCATGAAAACAGTTAATAACTAATATTTTCATGTTGTAGTTTCAGATTATTCCTTTCTTTGCAAAATTAAATAAGATAAACTTTTCTCCAGGTATATATGTTTATTTGTGTGAATAATTTAAATATACATGCATTCTATTAAAAATAATTATCTGGTTTTTATATAAAAGTGATTTTTCTGATAATGTATCTAATAAAAATTTTACAGAAATATATAATATGCATGTTACATTACTTGTGTGTACAACGGATCAGTATTTAATTTACATAAACTCTATAAGAGATGTTAAGATATAACCGTTCATGCATGTTGTTCATTTGCTTATTGTATTTGTCATACTTTCACATATATTATTGATGAAAAAATATCAATTCTACTATGGTTGATATCAGCCTTTTACAAATAGTTTTAAAAATTATTTGTGCTATATCGCGCATGTGCACGAAATAGAGCGTACATCTGAAATACAAACATAGACTCTTCTTATTTGAGAAAAGCATGAGGATTATTATTGTACTAAATTTTCATTTTTCAAATGCCAATTATCTTATGTTATTAATTATTAATATCTCAATGTTTTGTCTATATAAAAAGCTTCGATGTTACCATGAATCATCTGTTCTCTTATTCTGACGCATTAAATTAGGCTAAGTCAGTACAATCAATATATAAAAAACCTCTCACACCTACACTATACTATTAATTAATACGAAAGCTGGATATAATTAAACATAAATTAAAGTACGTTAGCTCAAGCATTGTTATAGATCTTTTTCTATTGAGCAAATTTTTTCTTCATTCTCAAAATACTTTACACTAATTGTAAGCTAATCGGTTACGTATCTTTTTGTGCAATGTCGACAAGCTTATAAAAACACAATATTTTGCACTTATTTAACGTACATACAAAATTATATACAATCCAACAATTTAAAACAATGTTAAATAAAACGAAACAAATATTGCAGAAATATGTTAACAAACAATATTTAATAAGCAGATCGCACTTCGAGTTTTAATGGTTTGATGAATAAGGAATGTATGAATAAATAAATATTTATGTGATTATTACTTTTAATTAAATAAGATAACTCTACTTCTATACGATTTTAATCCACATTAATATGGATTTTGTCGTATCGATAAGACTTTTCATCAAACACTAGCAGGACGCACTCGATGATATAAAAAAATCCGTTATATATGTATATGTTTATACAATGTTCTCTTTCTAGTTATATAACACGTGTATTGTTACAATAATTACATATAACAATAATCTGCAATCGATAGTATAATAAGTTTATATATAGTAGTTTCTGATGAAGCTTTAACATTCTTTTATCTTTACGGCAAATGTTTAATTTTTTTTACAGAACTTGTTAAAAACCTTCAGTTTGTAACATTGCATAGACTATCATTTGTAAACCAAAGTTCTCTCTCTCTCTCTTTCTATCAATCGTCATTTTTAAAATAATTTTGTCAATCGTATAGAGAGTGGCACTATATAAAATTTATTTATTATTGGTAACAATAATTAATTTTTTTTAACTTTATTGCAATATTCTCTTTTAGAAATTATATTAAATCAATTTGTTTGCAGAGAAAAAAATTTAAATAAAAAATTTCAATTTTTGACAATAAATTGCAAAATTATATAGGAAATATATATATATATATATATATATATGTGTGTGTGTATAAAGACACACAACATATAATATTAAATACTTTTTAAACAAATAATATCTCAGCGTTTTGTATATTCTTTAATTAATTCTGATAACATTAATTTTATAAGCTTTGGTTTAATATCTGATTAAATTTAATTCTTTAATGACAAACTGTTGAACGTTACAATAATGCTAATAATTAATGACTTTGAACTTATTCAATACTCATCCTCAATAGGCCTCATAATATAATAATACTAATACAAAGTTAAAAAGAAAATCGTTATAAGATTTTCCTTATTCTGTTCGAGACAATTTTAAATAAATATCTTTGTAACTTCTTTTTTTGAAGGTCAAAAGATTCATATGCATTATTAATATATTGTGTCTCTAAGTTTTTTATAGTCTTGTTTCATTTTAGGTCGTTGAAAAAGGATTTATGTTGTAGATACAATTCGTTCGGTCAATAATTTTATATTTTATACACAATATGATACCTTTGCATAAACTGCAAATTGTAGCAAATGTGTAAGAATCCCTTCTTTCGCGAAGTTTCAGGCGTTTCAGTCTATTTATATGTAGGTCGGAGAATCCTTCAGACTGGTATGACAAGCATCACAGATAGAAACGTTTTTCTCGTTTACCAGCGTGCATTTTGGACACTCCTTGCCGCCACTAGCAAGAGGCTTGTCCTCGTTTCCTTTGCATCTCGATTTGGCGCACATTTCGCAGATGTCTCGATCGGGCATATTTAGATATGTGCACGTGGCGCAATTCCATCTTTTTTCGTCCTCCGCCTCTTCCTTCTTCTGTTTACTCATTTGCGCGATATCGAGATTTTTAAAGGAATCTGCAATCTTCTTCGTTATCTGATCCGAAGATTTGTGCGTGCGTGGAATTGGTAAAGTTTGACTGTTGTGCTTTTTATCTCTATTATTTGCATCGATATTATATCTATTCGAATCTGACAAATCAAAGGACGAGGATTTCTTCTTGAAAGGTAGAATATCCTGATGACTTTTGCCATTTGTTTCAGATGAATCGATCTCGTTTGCTTCAATCCTACCGCTGCTTCTTTTCTTCTCCGATTTATGCGTGCTATACTTGTCTTCATTCTCTGTTAGCCTAAGTGCTTTGTGCTTGACACGAATAGAATCCAGCTCTTTCTTATGCTGTAATACATCGTCTCGATCATCGAGATCCTTGTAATAGCCTAAGCTCTCAAGATTTCTGTACACGAAATCCCATGTATCATAACCATCTTTTCCAGCACTAGAATTCGATCTGCTAGCAGTTTTTCTATCGGTTTTACCGTGTTCATAATGATCCCCATTACTCGACTGACGTTTATAAAAGTCTACCTCATCCAGATCAGATATCCGGTGGGACATAGGTTTACGGAGAGTGTGTGTTTTTTCATAATTTGCCACAGATACCGGTACATCGAGTTCTATCAATCTACCAGTTGGTACTCGAGCTGCATATGCTGGTAATGTGGCACAATATGGATTCGGTTGCACACTATTGTCATAAAATTTATTACCATGAGAGGGCATGCAACCATAGCTAGAGCAACAATTGATGAAACCATGATTGATTGGTTGATAATATCGATAATTAGTTGGTACTGCCATGTTTGTCGTATCTTCGACATGCTGATAATCTGTTTGACAGGTTGATGGCATTGTTGCACTGTAATTAGCATGCATAATGTGATGATAAGGCAGGTGCAATGGCATGACCTCTATGCCCATTTGCTGTTGATAATAATCCTTATAGTTATCCACCTTTGTGCGATTTTGATGCACTTTCTCAAGGAAACGATAGTTTAGTGCTCGAACTGCCTGTTCTGGTGTACCAACATGATTCTCACGAAATTCCAATACCTCCAGCCAAGAAATAGTGTATTTCTGTGACACACTTTCCCATATCTGCTTTAAAATCTGCAATTTAAAAGCAATTTTATATAACATTTTAAATTGCAATTCTTTTACATGTTGAATAATTATATTATTTTTATTTTATCGATTACATTAACTATTTGTTTTCCATTACCTGACATTCCACAAAAGCTACAATAGCATCTCTACTGACATTTGAAACCTTATCAGGATCGATTGGTCCTTCCAAAGTCAGTACACCCAAACCAGTGTGCTTATAGCCCATCTGTTCAAACATTAATTCAGCACCTAATAAATTTGCCTCTACCTCATGTTTATAATAGCCACTATATGTCTAAAACAATTCAAAGAATTTGTATTATGTTAAATCATATAGCAAAATGTAGTCTAATAATAAGATATATTTCAGATAGTTACCCTCACTATCCTATATTCTTTTCGCCAAGGCTGAGCCAATAGATTAGCCGCGTATAAGGAAATTGCACTCCAAGCGGTTGCTGCTCTATACCCACTGAAATCTGTTACTGTTGCTGATGATCTGTGCAAAATATCTGCTGTTTCTTGAAACACATATTTATTCTCATTGGGTACTAGACAAAGGTATTCCTTTATAAAGCCTGAAATTTATATATCTACTACATGTACAAATTAACAAAAAGCCAACATCGCTAATGACTCAAGAATATACAGTACCTTCCAATTTATGTCGTTGTTGTAACTTTAAAGGGCTGTCATCTGTTTGTAGATACACCAAATGACTCTGTTCTAATTTCATACTAATCTCATGTAATCTGTCTTTGCTTCTCATTATTATGTCATTCGCCATTTTTATTCCTAACATTACAATATAACAAATGAAATTTATAACTATTTGTGTGACAAATATGATTAAGTCGATAGCCTTTACACATAGTTGCAAAAAAGCTAGAAAACACTATTGTTCTATAAAATTCAGGTGTTTTAGAAAATTAACAGTTGCTATGTGGAAATTTGCTTAAACTATTTGTAAAACTTCTTAATGATTAAGAACAATAAATGTCGTCTAGAAATAGTCAGAATTTATGATGGTATAGATTACGAACCTCCTAGAAATCTGATTTTAGAATAGATTCCCGTTTCAAACTACTACTAGCTCCAACCTAAAAATAAATCCTATATTTAGTAATGGAATCACGGACTCTGTAAATAAGCCAATAATTTTGTGATTACTTGACACATAGCGTGGTTTCCCATTTCAAAGCACGAGCCATCGAATTCATTTGATACTGTTCAAACGACATAAGTGTGTCTTTACATCTTTCTATAAATAATAAATATTTTTCAGATTTTTTTCTTGGTTATGTTCGCGTTACATCATGCACAGAATATGCGAAGATACGAGATGTAGGTATAAATCGTTTTTGTACATACATACATGTGGCACCACCAAGTGGAAATTACACACAACTTTAAACTCAAATTTTTAAAGTCAATAAATTTTGAGTTTATAATTTAGGCCGATATTCATAATCAATTCTTATATTTAATTCTTATAGTTAATGTCATAATGTCATGTCACCATTTAGAGGATGGCATTCATAGTCCGTTCTTATTTTATTAGACTCGCTTGTGTGTACCAATATTACTTTAACTTAAGCTCGTATCTTTTTCTCTCTCGGTTTTAGAGAGACAGGGAGAGAGACAATTTTATGCTTTGCTTAAAGTCAAGGTAACGTTGGTGCGCAGTCCTCAAAAAATCTAGCAAAACTTCATTTTTCGAAGTAAATTATGTAGTTGCTTCTATCTGTAAGAAATAAACAACACGAGAAAAATATTAAGGTGTTCTGGAATTCGAATTGCGACCTGATCTGCTCCATATGTTGAGACTTCTGTCGGGTACAGATACGGTCCACAATAGCGTATGTTGTGCCTATTGTTTCCAAATTTCTTACAAATCTTATCAACATGTAAAAACAACGAAATATTCATGTAATAATTTATTTTCAAAAATTATATACATGTATCGCAACCAATAAAATATAATAACACATTTATAATATACTCAATGGCTGACATTTTTTGAATTCTTATATTTAAAACTGTCTTAGGTACAATCTTAGGATGACACAAGTCAATTACAATTACTTAAGATGGTCTTAAAAGTAAGAACAAACTGTGTGAGTACCAGCCAATAACATATAAGAGATATGATACTTGATTATAGAAATCTAGCACATAAGTATATTGTAACACATGAAATAATATCTATAACTTGTACATACAATTTATTTGAAATATTAATTCCATTAATACAATCATTATTATCGATAACTAATTATAACTAATTATGTAATTTAATTGGCAATGAATCAAATAATATAATAAATACTGTATGTAAAAAATTTCTAAATTTTCTTAGAGCAAAATAAATGCTTTAAAAATTTGAAATAATGACTTGTCTTACACATACAAACATGTATGCTATCTCTTTTAAATAAGTTTCACTTTTCTAATAAATAATTTATACAAAGAAAAATAATAAATAATTTTTTTAAAATATAAACAGTATTCAAATAGCATGATTGTTGTTTCAATTATAATTACTACACGAAGCAATATTTAACATAATGATAACAATTTAGATGTCATAAAAGAGTGGATATTCAAAATATATGTATCATGATATAAATAGAGCAGATCATCTTATCATATTTTGTATTCTTTTAAATTTCTTAATAAAATCAGAAAGAAAATAATTTACTAAAAAATTGTAAAAGAATGATTAATAAGAGTCAAGCAACAATAAAAAATCCATAATTAAGTTAAAAATTATTGTTGCTTCACTCTTATTAACCTTTTGTATCATATTGTCGTATTTTAAGTATTAAAAGTCCCGTAATTTTTTAACTATTTGTAAAAAAAATGACTTATTTTTGTAAATTTAAGTAATAATGTATCTCCAACATGTCTATTATGAAATACTTAATTTATATCGTGTATAAATCATTAAATATCCAATAATATTTTCATATGAAAAAGTAACATATTTTAAAGACTGTTATTCAAATCGAGACGTGGCCTTTTACTGCGTATTGTAGATGCATCATCCTGGGAGTCACCGTTGGTAGACAAAAATTCTCTCTTTCTATCTGCATTCTAGAGTTCCATATTTATGATTAAAAATATTCGTAAAAGATTATTCAATAAAAATATTTAGCAATATATTTGTAATATTATTAATCATTGATATACTGTTGGATTAATGATAAGGCACTTTGCTACATCATGAATGCCTTGTGTATATTATTTAAAAAATGAAGGAAATCAAGATAACTAATAAAGAAAAACTAGGAAAATATCTGTCTTGGATAGATATTTCTAAAATGAAAGAAAAGAATTTAGAATAAATAAAATGTCGATATTATTTAGAACCTTCTACACGTAAATTTAAGGAAAATTAATTATAAAATAACGAAATCATAAAGAGTACATTACAGTTTATTCTATTATCTTCGCAAACAAAAAGAATATACAAATATATCATATTGATAAAAAAAAAAATATAAAATGGATTGAATGATTAAAAATATTTTCATGATCTCTAAAAAGAAAAATTATTTTATTGCCAATGTGGTAAAAAGTCTAGAACTTTATGAGTTCATGTCTTGCTAGAATTTGAAGTTATATATAATACTTGAAATTATAGATTATTAGATTTTTTTTTCAAAACAGTAATGGTGAAGATTACATGTTTAAGCACAATAATACAGTCAGTTATACTGTAAATTATTTTAAACCTAAGGTGTACACTTCAATTTTACGGAAGATATTTTTAAGAAACGAAATAAGTTTGTATATAAAATGGAAAGCAACACTAATCTTAACAAAATAAGAACACAATTTTACGTACATAAAGTCCTAAGGATCAAAATTCTTTAATAAGTTAAATATGAGTTTATGTAGAAAAATGATCATTAAGATAATTGTTTTCATAGTAAAGGCAAATCTATTCATTATCATATGAAAAGAATACTAGTTTTATTTAATTATAATGATTTTTGTTTGTCAAGAAAAGAATTTTATAATTTTGTTTAATTCAGAATCCATCATTTTTTTCTCAAATCCAAAATTGATTGCATTATCCATTTATTTTACATGAATGCTGTATAATTATTACGTTATATTGCTTAACATAAATGCAAATACTTATATCGTGGAAATTTTCAGTGTCTTATCATTTTGCAGCAGTATATATATATATATATATGCAGTATATGTATGTTCTAACTGCTCTTTACCTTCTTATCCCATTGTTGATGAAGATACCTCAATAAAATGGTTGTCTTCTCAGTAACTATGACTGTAAAAATAAAGAAATTAGCTAATATATTAAAATATCATTTATATACTACAATATATATTTACTTTGTTCGGAAGGATAATCCTTAGTAGGAAGATAGACTGATGGCCTCTTGACACATGTCCGATTTCCGTTATCAGTATGAAAATTTGCAAAATTATTTTCATCGTGTGACGGGAGGCCTTTTAAAAATTCAGCAACAGACTACAAAGAGACATTCATACAAGCCTTATATAGAAGCAAAGTTCAAAAATATTACATTTTAGAGAAAGTAATATATGCGAAAGATAAGGCTAATTCTAGAATGTACTTTTTGTTTCCTGTTTCTTGTTGTTTGTTTCTTGCCTTGATCAAAAAGCCAAGAGACAAATAGAGATAAACAGCAAGAAATAGGAAACAAAAAGCACATTGTAGAATTAGCCTAAAGCTTAGTAAAAAAAAAAGTTTAAAAACATTTGAGACTTTGAAATATGTATTTATTCATTGTAAACATTCATTGCACGCACTTACAAAACTCAGGATATAGTGTGCATATGTGATCAAAGATAACAAGATAGCAATTTACACATTTGGATTTTTCTCACCATTATAAGTAGACGATCTCTTGACTGCGAGATTTGAGATTATTCACATAAAAAAAAGACTTTTAGGCGATTAAGTTGATACAAGACTATCATCGTCAAAACGCCATTGAATATCGCGTGCAATGTGACAAGGTATTCGCCAACCTTATTTTATACCTCTATGCCTATTCACACTAATGCCTAGTTCACACCAGAGAGAATCAAGGGAGAGTGGAGCGGATAGTGTTCTCTCTTCTGATTGGTTCCGCCATTTATAGCTTAAGCGGGAAGCACAGACTTTGGCATAACGCATAAACCATATACATAAAGAATTTGATTGGTTCATTGACTCATGCATAAGGAAATGGGCCAATGAAATTCCTTATGCACATGCTTTATGCGTTATGCAAAAGTGTGTGTTTCTCACCTTAAATTCTATAGTATACGTGACGTAAACAATCATGTTAGCGCGCTAACATAGCGCGTTCTGAATACGGGCCTATGTATTTATTTAGGCCCATGGCACATAGAAAAACGTAAGGCCATAAACGTAATCAGTAAGCGAATTGACCAATCACAGTTGATAATGTAAGCGACGGCTGCTACGTCAACTCAACTGTGATTGGTCAATTCGCTTACTGATTACGTTTACGGCCTTACGTTTTTCTATGTGCCATGGGCTTTATGACGTTATTGACTACTATTGACATAGACAACTGGATATAAATTGTCATAAAAAACATATTACGTTTAATCCGAGATAAATATTATATTGCTCGATTGAAAAAGAAAAGTGGATAATTAATGAAAAAATGTAAAACAAATATCTATTCAAAAAGATCTTTGAAGAAATCACAATAATTGTATTTGACTTTTGCTCATGTTTACATATTTGTATTATGTATAATAGTGGCTGGAATAAATTAATTAAAAGTAATGACAGTTACAAATATGCGCCTACAAACAACGTCGAGAAAAAATATTGTCTTATACAAATGTCTTTCAATCATGATGAAGAATATCTGATTGTAGGAGACACTAAAGGATACTTACATTACATTGAATTGCTTGGAGATGTTCCATGTTACAAAATATTAGGAAAGATCGGGCGCCCTACCTTTCTAGCATTTAATCCTATATGTACAAAAGAAATATTGATAGGACTTGATACCGGTGACATAAAGATTTGGAAGCTTTATACGGACACCAATGAATTCTTTTTGTTATTTGGTCACAAATTAGCATCAACATATGTTTCCTTTTATAAACATCATTGCCTTACAAGCTCTCGAAACGAAGTAATAATATGGGATCTGAAATCTTATAACAAAGTTCATCAATTAAATGTTAGGGTACATAATGCTATCAAGAAAGCTGCCTTCTCCAATGTGGGTCATATCGTTGTGTTATATCATAATGACACTATACAGGCTTGGACATTAAGACAGTTGCATAAGGATACTAAAATCGATACAAAGATATTTGGAATACGTTGTATCAAAGATTTTATCTTTACAAAAGATGGAAGAGCTATGATAATGGGTAGTAAAGGAAACATAAGCATTCTTAATACATATGATTGGAGTTTATTAAGAAAACTTTCTTTGCCTAATGATTTTGCTGAAGCAAAACAATTATCTGTTGTACCATACCCATTAGATGGTGGAGCAAATAAAATTCTTGCATTTTTATCCTCGAAATATACGCTTCAATTTTGCGACATAAATGCATTAACTTTTCTCGAAATACCTATCTCTATAGATAGGATTAAAAAATTTGTAATTTCATCTGCTGGTAGATATATAGCATACATAGATCAGGAAGGATGTTTAAACATAATGCACATGGATAAAATGATTCCAAAAAAATGTCTTCAACCTAACGGATTGCTAAAACCATATAAGATACATGCGCATAAAACAAGTGATCATTTGGAATACGTTAGACAAAGCATGAAGCAAGAATTAAATATGAAACGATTGATGCCTATTTTAAAAGAATTTGGAGAATATCCAGAGAAATATCGTACATTAATTTGGTCTACCATTTTAAAATTACCAGCTAATAAAAACGCATATATTGCCTTAGCAAGTAAGGTAACGCGTGGAAAATTTGCATTGGATACTTTAAGAAGTCTTCCCTTAGCGGATAAAAGTAAAGCATCGTTATTAACCATGACAATAGATTGCTTGTTGCAATGGTGTCCTCTTCTAACACAGTGTCTATTTCTTCCCAACTTAATTTTTCCATTTCTTATGACATTTCAGGTATCTTTTTATTTTATTTTAGATATTAATTCAAACACAACAAATATTTTGTTTAACTTAAAATACAAACTATGATATATTAATTTGTTTCAGAAAGATCCCTTACTTTCTTTTGAATTGATTTTAAGTATACTACTAAACTATTGCCAAAAGTGGTTTGAATACCATCCTTTGCCACCATTGAATATTTTGGGGATTATTGAAAATATCCTTCTTGAAACTGATCCTACATTATTGAACATTTTTTGTGAACATGGAATCACAAGTAGCGAATATGCATGGCCATTACTTCAAACTGCGATGAGCGAAGTATTGTCAGGAGATGAGTGGTCGATTTTATGGGATCATTTAATATCTTTCCAAAAACCTTCACTGTTATTGATGTGTGTTGTTGCATATAATATTTTTTTGAGAGAAAATATAATTTCTTTATTAAAGTCATCTGAAGATATTAAAGCGTTTTATAATACACAAAGTCATATTAGAGCCAAGGATTTGTTAAAAATTGCAAGAAAGCTGGACCAAGAGATATCAGAACGAATACATCCCAGTCGTTATTTAAGGTAATACATTATAATATCACCAAAAACTGATTACATATATATATTGGAAAACTAATATTTAAAATTATTTCAGGGATAAATTATTACAATTAAATCATAATGGACCCTATCCTTCATTTATATCAAAAGAATATCCCAAATTTCTTACTGAAAATCTTACAGATTTGAAAAAATTGAAAATGCGAGAACAAAATTTGCAAGAATGTAATTGCAGGGTTGCAGATTTTGAAAAGAGAAGATTACATGCAGAGACTGAAGCTTTTGCAAAGCAAATTCATGAAACGAGATTAAATGGTAAAATATATTTAATCTATATTTTTCTCTTTAATTTGTTATACTTTCTCATTAATATCCTAATTTCACTAATTTCTTCATTTGATCAAATTATAAATATTGCAAAGAAATAATTAATTGCTTACATATTTCAGAGGTACAGAAATGCTTTCAAAAACATATTAATAATTTCAATTGGAAATGGCAGACCTTGTTCTCAAATACAGAAAGAGAAAAATTATGTTGTCATTTATGTAAAAATTCTGATAAGAAATTTGAAAAAAAAGAAGAATGTAATAAATGCAAGATTGTAGAAGAAATAATTTCCGATTATGAGGATACTAATTCAAGAAATTATAAAAAATTACAACAAGATATAACAAAACTTGAATATGAAGTACAAAATTTCTTGGATTCATTGAGATAGGTCATAGATGAATATTAATTAAAGTTGCTATATTTTAACAAAATAAATTTGTACAATAAAAATATATTTTAATATATACATTTTTTTATGAAATTTATTTGTATACTTTTTACAAATTATTATATTTACAAATTTTACATTACATAATAGGCAATGCATAAAAATCTATATGCATCGATATATATATATATATATATATACATTATATGTATATATTTTGTGTGTGCATGTGCTCGCGTGTGTGTCTGCATATTATGCATAGCAACTATTTGAACATGGCAAGAGTACGCACTCGCGCGCACACGCATAATTGTCTGCTAATGATCATATTTAATGAAAGAATGAACAGGAACACCGACCTTATCTCGACCTTTCAGCAAAGTCAATTCCATTATCACTAAACATTCTATTACATTAGCACCTGTTGATTTTATTAATTGCACTGCTGCAGTCATAGTACCTTAAATAATAAACATTTATGTTATATCCATTGATGTATTCTAAAATAATATATTCATTGTAATGTAATTTTATTTTACCTCCAGTTGCCAATAAATCATCAACAATTAGCACTCTGGTTCCTTTATTAATGAATTCTGATTGTAATTCAAATGTAGCCTATACAAATAAAAGCATTTATTTATAAATGGAAAGTAATTGACATATAATCAATATTATTTAGATTTAAGACATACTTCTCCATATTCTAATGTATATTTCTGTTGAGTAACTTTGCCTGGAAGTTTACCCTTTTTTCTAATGGGTAGAAAGGGCTTGCCCAATTCCATGGAAATTATAGGTCCAAAGAGAAAACCACGTGAATCCAATCCAACAACTAAATCTACTTCAAGGAATAAAATATGCTCCATAATTAAATCTTTCATTGCTCGTAATGCTACGATGTTATTAAACACTCCAAATATATCTCTGAAAGCGAATCATTTATGTAATATAATAAATGTATAGTAGGATTCCATTAATTTTTGATCTTTTATTAATCTTAAGCTCTTCTTATATCCACTTACCGGAAAATAATCCCAGGTTCGGGAAAATCAGGATAACTTTTTATAGCATTTTTCAATATTTGCAATTTATCGTTCTTGTTCATCTTATAATTGTACAATCTGATAATTTCTGATACTAATGGATAAAAAAAAACAAACAACGCGTGCAGCCTGCGTACAGGTGGCTGTTTTATGTCACCGACGAAATACTATTGAAGACACTCGACCTTGGACAAATTTTCGTGATTATCAATGGAGCCCCAGCCCTCGGAGAGTCCGGAGATAATTGAAGAACGATGGCGTTATCGATAATTAATAAAAATGCACAATTATTGAAATAAAAAAATATATAAATATTTCGATAATAATACTTTTAAATTTAATGCTATAATATGATACCAAAAGAATTACAATTTTTTCTGTTATCATCTCTATTGATAATTAAACTCGGATGATAATATTAAAATCATATAGTGTTTTTAATAAAAATCAAGTATTATTATGTTTTAAACACATAATACGAAACTAATAAATTATAATATTATAGTACCGAATTATCAGTTTATTATTTTAAATCACTTAAAATTTTAACAATTACGTGTAAACACACTGCCACAAACTCATCAGAGCTAGCTTTCCTCGTGTGATCGGTGTGAAAAATATATAAAATGAAACATTGAATCGACTGTCGATAAAGCCAACTGTTAACGAATTATTTTTTAATGTTTAGACCATTCTCTTAAAGATGACGCGCTTGAGACGCTATATATATTTATTTTTAAAATTTCCGCAGAAGCCTAAACATTAATAATAATTAATACGTTAAACAGGGCGAATAAGAGTCAAATTACAATTTTAAAATCTAAATCTGATAATTTAAACTAATATTATATATTGCGAAGAATATCACGTAATTTTTTGACGTTTCGTCCCGGGTTTCACTACTGGACTCATCAGTAAAAGGCATATTGTAGTGGAAGGCCTTATACGCTTTGGTAAAAGTTATTAATCGAGATTCTATATAAAGAGATATACGCGTATCTTAGCACTTGCGAGAATTTACGAATATCGATATACCTCTGATGGCCAGTCGACGTAGAGTGATACTCTTCGCAATATTTATCCAAAGTAGGAAATAACATTCTAATATATATAGTCCCCCCAAATTGCGCGCCGAACAATTGTCGGACTTGCAACGCAACTCTAATAATCTGATTTCTAAATGTCCCCTCTCCCTAATTATTGCGCGCCGAAAGGATTTCGGTCTTGCAACGCAACTCTAATCATTTAAAATATCCCCCCTCCTAAATATTTTGCGCGCCGAAGGATTTTCGGTCTTGAAACGCAACTATAAATACTAAATCTAGAAACTGTTAATTATTACTTAATGAAAAGACTTACAATGTATTATCACCATTGTTACAGCCTGCGGTTTGAAAACAAATAAATTGAAGATTCGCCAAAAAATTACGTGATATTCTTCGCAATATATAATATTAGTTTAAATTATCAGATTTCGATTTTAAAATTGTAATTTGACTCTTATTATTCGCCCTGTTTAACGTATTAATTATTATTATATAAAAGAGTCCTTGTAATCTTCAATTTATTTGCCTAAAAATTAACTTCGACAATCGTGGTCGCGTAAGGTGCTATGCAAAATAAAAGGAACAGGGAACAGAGAACAAAGAATAAGAATTTCAACATATCAGAAATCATATACTGTGGAATAAACAGTGTGTGTATTCTATATAGTACATGATTTAGGTTGAAATTCTTATTCTCTGTTCCCTGTTCCTTTTATTTTGCGTAGCCCCTAATAGTGATTGTAAATTGTATTCTTATATACATGTATGAGATAATATATTTCAAATTTCAAATGTTATTTTATTTTACATTTATTAAAAGGGAAGACAAAAGAAGATGGCTCAAAGATATATTAAACAAATGTTTATTTATATAACTTTCCATTTGCTTACGTGAGAAGAGAACTCTCAATATATTTTTAGTAAACAAAACGAAATAATTGCTGAATATAAAATTATTATATGTATAGTAATTACATATATATTTATTACTATGTACAATAGAGTACACACGCTAACATGTGTTTGCGAATATTAAAAACGATAAAAAAGTAATGTATTTACAGCATGTATAATATCAATAAAAAATTAATTAGTACATTTTATATTTATACGTGCGAGCGCATGCACATGTGGATATTACAAAATGAGAAAATGCCTTTCCTCAAGATTAGGCACTTGTATGTGTGTTTCTATGTCTATATAAACTCTCTAAATTATTAAATATATAAAAATATTAAAATATAATAAAAATTTTGTAAAAATAATTACATATTTAAAGTATTTAAATACTTTAAATATGTATAAAACGTACTATTTTCAATCTCTTATCTTTTTATAATATTTCCACAGATTGACTGATCATTATTATATTGTATAGGTATTAGGAGTATGCATAAATTTTAAAGGATTTTTTGTTAAAAATACAGCTGATATGGCCCTCAAACGTCTGGAAATAGTTGATCAATCAACATTTAATGATTCTACAAATTCTTCTTGCGTTTGATTCGGGTATTGATCGAGTAAAAGCTTCTACTTCCTTGTCTTCAAACTTTTTCGGCTGGCCTGGACGTTCGCTTGTCTTCCGTGTCAAAATCACCTTTTTATAGCGTTGAAATTAGTATTCACATTGAAATCGATGGAGTATAATCACCATAAGCTTCCGACAGCATTCGTTGAAATTTAACAGCACTTTTCTTCAAATGGAAGCAAAAAAGCTTCCCGCAAATTGTGTTTTGTTGGCACAAAATTCGACATATTCAATGCTCAAAAAACAGTGTTTTACGATTATTAATATAAATATTTCGATAATACATTATTAAATTCATGATTATATATATATATATATATATATATTATACATTTTATATGTTATATAAATAAGTACGTATACTTTTAATGCTATAATATATCTTATATATCACCAAAAAAAATTACATTTTTTCTCTGCACTTCGGCAAAATGACACATACTGAAAACTAAAGCCACACATGATGGTGCTTTGACATGTAGCAACAAATATGACCCGATGCAATATAGTCTAGTTATGCCATTTCTTAAAAATTCTTTAAAATTAATGCACACTTCTAATAGTATATAGATATTATAGTCTCCTGCGTATTATACATATTTATATTTAGATCAATCTTAGAAAATAAATTCGGGATATATAAAAGCAAAACTTAATACATTATCTATGCAAGATTTTTAACAATGTTAAAAAAACATCTCATATATGTACAAAACATGAATAAATTATTTTATTGTATATCCTCCTTCTCATTTAAGAATTGAAAGTAACTTTAACATATTTAATTACAATTAAAAATAATATAAACACAAAATTTTTAAATATAAACACATTCAAATATAACTGAGAGTATGCTAAAATTAGTTTTTGTTACATATAATTCTTGTTTAGAAGTAATGCAGTTTGTAAAATATATAGAATAAAATTATATATATTTATATAATATATTGTTGGCGAGAAAGAGAAAATGTGTCAGTTTTGCTTTAATATCTCCATTTATAAATTCTTAAATTCTGAATCTTGAATTATAAAAATAATGTTAATACCTTCCTTGCTAAACTTTTGTCGTTGCTAGGAGTTTGATATAATGAGCTTTATGAGTAATTTCAAACTCCTGGGCCGGCAGGAAGCATTGCGCCTGTATCCTCGGATGTCGCAAACGCCTTGCAAGATTTCTGCCGAGTATGGCAAGGATAACAAGGAGAACACCAGTAGCAGCGATCACGGCCATAATGATGACTATCTCAACGTTCCGCCTGCCGTAACTCTGCTCAACTAATTCTACGCAACGAAACCTCTCGCGATCATCTACCAAGTTGCCAGACATTACGATAATATTTGTGAGTTCATCCAAACTAGCGCATATCCTGTAATAACCAGGCAATGACACTTTCACATCGGTGATAGATGCGAAGCTACAATTGAGTCTCTGTCGATGCACGACGGAGATCTCGTTGAATACGAAGATGGATAATTGGCAGGTTGATGATGAATCAATGACCGTGTCTCTTTTTGTTTTGGAAAGAATTACGTCGATGTGCAAATAGCTTTTATCATCAGATACATTCACGTGAACACCAGTGATCCGTAAATAGGAATCAAGAGATATCTGCGTGGACGTCGGAGAACGAGAATTCCCTTTTTTAACGTATTGATCTTCCATTGTTATTCGTTGCTGAGTCTTTTCTAAAACAATGACATCGCTACAACCTAGACCAAGGGATACATCATCATAGACATTAGGTATCAATAAAACTACACAATAACGATATTTGTGACCCAATTGTAGATGCAAAGAGACCGGTATAGTGACTGGTAGAATACAGGGATCTCGCATCATTCGGGAATCACAATGTAGCGGGCTGGACTCTGTTTGAATTTCGCTATCATCTATTGTTTCATAGACAATAAGCGAATCGCAAGTGTAACGTTCGGTGCACTGCTCCACGTGCCATAATAAATTGATACCAGTTGATTCATCGTAGTGAAATTCTTTAAGACTTAGTTGTGCACCTGCCGGATGTTCCCGGGTCATTATGGGTGGTGTGGGCTCGCCGCAAAGTAGACTACCTGGCGGTACTTGCATCAAGATACCGTTCTCCAAGGCAGGTGGTGTCGCACACACTGCCGATGACTTGTCCTCTTCTGTTAAGCTGGAGTTTGTCAGCCAATTAGCAAACTCTAACAAAGTACAATCACAATTTAACGGATTGTCGGCGAGAGAGAACCTCTTGAGGCGCAGCTTTGATGTTAGCACATCGTTAGCTACAATTGTGATGTCATTATCATCCAATCGTAGGTCCTGTAAACTTTTCAATGGCACTACCAGATCGGCCGTTAATGCACGCAGAAAATTGTGCGTTAAATCTAAATAAATTAATTTTTCTAGATGAGCCAAGGAAGCACTGGACACAGCGACGATACGATTGTTTGCCAGGTCTAATCGTGTTAAAGTCGATAGGTATTTAAATGAATGATCTTCTAGCACATCAATCTGCAAATTAACGTTTAACAATTTAAATAAAATAATTTTTAAGTAATCTTTTTTCATACTATTAACTTAACTTTTAAACGAAAACACTCACTTGATTGTGACTCAAACTGAGGTAAGTAAGATTTCGAAGACCCATCAGAGCTCCCTGCTGGACATTGACGAGATTGTTTTCTGAGACTGTAAGGAAATGTAGTTTGGGCATTTGTGGCAATAGATTGGGACCCATCGGACCCAGCAGTAAATTGTTCGAAAGATCTAGCTCTTCCAAGCGTTTCAGACCTCTCAACGCAGACAAGGCGGAAACACTCAGACGATTTCCACCCATTCTTAGCGAACGTAATGCTGGCAATGTTAAAAAAACCTGCGGCGACAATTGTGATAGCAGATTATCACACAAGTCTAAATAAGTCAAATTTGACAGTCCCTAAAAACACAGAATATTTTATTACTCTTTATAATCCTAATTTTCTCAAAACTATTTTTCATAAATATATATAACATAGTTCCCTTTCTTACGAAGAATTCACACACACGCACATAGGTATAGAGCATAAAAATAACATACATTCATGTCTCGTAACTAATCATACCTTGAATGAGTCTGCTTCTAATGTCTTTAATCTATTATGGGATAGATCCAATCGGTCCAGACCGACTAGATGTGATAGTGCGATTGTGGGAACTGAAGCTAGAAGATTGCTGGGCAATCCTAGCGCTTGTAATGGTCGCGCCAGAGCTGTAAATGCATTATCATGAACATATCGCAACTCTCCGGTGGAGACAACTAATCCATGAAGTGCGACGTCTTCGAGGAAACGTGCCGGCAATTCAGAAATTCCTGTCACAGTCACATCCAGCAATGATATTGTGTCCGGTTGACTATGTTTCAAATGCTCGCTGATGGTCTAAGAGAAACAATAATAGAGACATAAAGTAATTTCATTATTCTTTCTGTCGTATACTTAAAAATTAACAAATTGCTACCACGTCTTTTGTGTGTGTGTGTGTGTGTGTGTGTGATTTTATATTTTTTCTATGTATCTATTTTTAAAAAATCATTGTAAATGCAATACTAATAAACATAATTGCAGATAGCTGGACTCTCATTGTGATAGTGTAAAAAAACACAGATGGTATCGAGTAACATATGAAATAAGAGAGATCAAGCAACCGAGAAGAGGAAAAGAATAAAAAGAAAAGATACAATAAACTCTGAAATAATAATATTGTATATATATAACTTGTATTTCATTGGCAGTTTATATTACCCACATTTTTCTTGACCGTTGTTTAAAAAGTAACAAGTCGATCTCGATTGTACTGTAAAGCGCATAACGTACTATTAGAGATTGAGCTTACAACTCATCTTTTTGTATTTTTTTTTTTAATTTTTTCCAAGGAAAATTTATAAATCTTAACAAATGGAATTAATTAATTTTATCGGTTGGGATAAATTGTATAATCTACATATATGTATATGTATATATCGATGTATAATATAGCAATCGCATGTTGATAAAATTATTTACATGCAGTGCAGTTCTATCACCGGCACATCTGAGCGTATGTGGAAAGTCACAAGAACACTCCACGCCTGCTTTTGTGATATTCGGACATTCCCACACAGTGTCAGAGGAAGATGACGGGGACGGGGTCGATGACGGTGATGGTAATGCGTGGGATAGATTTTTTGGGATGCCATTGTCTTGCGTTGTCATAGTTGCCGATGGCAACGATGCATTTTCTTCGGCGATCGTCGTCCTTATAATTGTAGCCATCGATGTTGCCATCGATGTAATCGGCTCCATTGTCGTTGTGACATTGTCCTCAGTTCTAGCGTCGAGACATGACGCTATCATTATCAATGTTAAAACGAGTAGGTCCCAAAATAATTTCGGCATTCTGAAAAAAGATATTTGATATGATAGATTTGTATTATTATTTATCGTGTAGAAACATATTTCTTCTGACAATAATAATAATAACATATCGAAAAATAAAATTTTTCGATTTTCTTCTTTCAGTTAATGCATGCGCAAATTCATTCTTAAACGTCATGCGGTTTAGAAATGATAAGTACCAAATTATGCGAGAATAAATAATCAAATTCTCTACAATATCAATGAAAAGCATATTTAAATTCAATGTCTCACGTTTATTACAACGAGTTATGGCTTATCACGAGAAGCGACCTAGAAAAGCTGTTAGAACTCGAAAGAGGATTGCAAGAAAGCGCACCATTAAAAAAAAAAGCTGCTTTAAATTCAGCGTTATCTGTGTATCTGAGGCATGTGCTCGCAAATTAACTTATTGTGACAACACCTCGTGTATATAATAAAAAATTTAACTATTTTATATCAGTTTAACTACGATTTGTTACTAATCTGTTTACTGAAATCATTGAATCAATATATTTATACATACATATAGATATCGCAATATTGTAAAAAGACTCATCATGTGTTACGATCAAATGATTCAGACGCAGAAACGGGAATTAATTAAGAAAATGTTAGATTGTGCCATCGGACGTATGCTAGAATATAAAAAGAAAATTGTGGAGCTAGATTATACAGATTATCAGTAAGTTTTTTCGTTGCTCATTCATCAATTTATACATTATATGCTCTAATTTCTAAAATAATAATATTGTCTGCACAGATGGCCTGACGATATTTTGAATCAAATGAAATTCACGCCAGATGATATTGAGTTATTTGCATCAGTGTCTGGCCGAGAACGTGTAGAGGAACGCAGAAAGTTTATTCAAGAGTTGATGGAGAGTGTTCACAAAGGTTTGTTACCATCGAGTCATTGTTCTTTTTTTAACGATAATAAAATTTTATCAAAATTTTGAAGTAAATACAATTTATGTTTGGAAATTTAATTTAAAAATTTAGAAAAATATAATTTTTTGAATTTTAACCGTCTAGTACCACAGACGAGAGAACACCGTCTTTCACAGATACAAATTGAGAGTACGCCCGAGATGGAAGATGAGACATTGAAGACACGCGCTGCTCGACGAAGAATGCGGATCACACCACCATCAAAGATAGAGTTAATCCAGGAATCGCCATTGGAAAAAGCCGCCCGAGAAGCGAAACTTGCTGCTGAAAAAACTATGCGTAACGCAATGTTATTGGTGCAGAGTCATGAGAGAGCCAGAAAGGGACGCTCCTACGGTGCAGATGGTATACTCGCAAAAAAAAATAAATAAATAGTTTCATCATAATAAAATTTGTCAAGTAGGACATTCTCGTATATGAAAGAAAATGTATGATACCCCAGACATTAACATTATTACGTTTGCATAACTAATTATTGATGCTATAATTTCTCAGTGAAACGTATATACGATTACAATAAAAAAGTGAGATCCGGAGAAATAATACCGAAAAAAATAGATCGTATCAAATATATTCGATCAGCGATAACGATACAACGTGCGTGGCGACGTTATGCTTCTAGAAAAGCTATGGGAAAACGAATTGCACGTCTCGAAGAAGCTTTGGATATGACAAGCTGGCGATGCAACAAGACAATCGCGAAAGATGATGACAATTTTCAGCGACGACGTGCTCTGATGCCTGTGTTTGATGCACGCACGGAGAAGGCAATCAATGACGAACGCACAAAGGTAAATTTTTCAAACAGAATTTCTAGCTAATTTACGTCGCATTATTATGAAAGAAAACGAATATAAAAGAAAAATATAAGTTTTAAGAAACAAAAAAGAGACTAAGAGTAAGATTAAAAAAACAATAATTAATTCTCAAAAGCTCTTGAAAATCAGAGGTCCTGGATTAATGGAGGACATCACTGACGAAATTCACGAGTGGTTCGTTGTTTGGTACAACGCACTAGGACATTACGACGTATTTCCAGCTGCAGATTTAGGTGGCAGCGTACTGATCGTGACCGGGCAGACCTTAACACCGCAAGAATATTTGATGGAAAAATTGGAAAAAGAGAAAAAAGCCAAAGAAAGAAGGGCTGAGAGAATGGGACCAGTTCCCAAAGTTGAACCTATCAAGGACGAAGTTTCCGATGTGAAAATGCCGCAAACAAATACTTTGTCCTGCTTAGAGGAAACAAACATCGATTTTATTCGAAATTGGAGCTTTCGTGACCAAAAATATTTAGAACGAGAATATTTGGATCTAATTACTGAGAAACTTTGTTATGAGTTGCAGCTCGAAATGAGGGAGATAGTAGATGAATTGATGAGGGCCGAACTGGAATTATTAAATAAGGCGTTATTGAAGGATCATGCACGTGATAAGGAGAAATTCGTGATTCCAACAATAGATACAAGTAATCGATAGAACTTGACTTATAATAATAAAAAATTTTCTAATCATTATCTAAGCAAAAATTTGAATTTTGATTAATTATTATAACAGAAAGAATATATATAATTGACAAAACTGAAACGAAAAGAAAGAAAGATATCTTGGAGGATGTAGCCATCGAGGATCTCTTTAACGAGCTTCTACAAGCTAAAATCATTAGAAACTACCAAACTATTTTTTTACGTGATTGGTTTGGTGATCTGTCCTATCAAAATTACGAGGCACGTCGCGAACTCCGGGATTATAAGCATCGACTCGGAGAAGTAAAGCAGCTCGTATTAGAGTATTGTGTATTGCCTTTAATTTCCAAGGAGACACATCAACTTGCACCGCTCGTCCGTTCTGTGTGCATCTATGGATTATCAGGGGCCGGAAAGACTTCGCTTGCGAATGCCATCTGCTCAGAGGTGATGATCATTGTTTCGACTATATGTATGTTATAATAACTATTATGTTCAAAGATATTCAAAATATGTTAATACGAGATACAATATTTTCACTTCTTTATTATATTATAATAATACCATACATTTTTAAGTATATTGTATTATAATATTCTTTCCTTCTATATATTTATCTCTTTGAACTTTCCTAGATCGGCGCGTTACTTTTCGACGTATCAGCACCTGTTTTAGTTAATAAATATGTAGGCAAGGCAAAACAACAAAGACTCATCGATATAATCTCTAAAGTGGCCCGTTTTTACGCACCTTCCATCATATTTCTCGATGCTGGCGAAAAACCCTGGTTGAAAAAAATTCCACCAGAGGAAAGGTATCTTCAACCCAAGCGATTCACCAAATATTTTGTTAAACTAATAAAAGACATTAAGCCAGGCGATCAGGTAAAGCTATAATCTGGTAAATAATTTCTTTTTACTCTCTTATAATAATAATTTAATTATTTTTATTCTGTGTCGTATGATTTACTTTTTATTAATTATTAATAACGCAATTACTTTGTCAATATTGTACTCTCAACGTTTTGTGCTATAATATTTAAAGATCCTTGGACATTAGAAATATATATATATATATATCGTGAGAACGTGCGCGGAGTGACACACCTAAATTGGAGGACTATATCAAAGTATACGCAATCGAGCAACGCCTACTTTGTAAAATTCTTGTTATTCCTGTTTGAGATCTTTCTTCAATATGAATGAATTGCCGCCACCTCTCAGACGAGTCCACATATACTGAACTCTTTTTCTCTCTCTCTCTCTCTCTCCCCCCCCCTCCCTCCTTCCCTCCTGCGCCGTTCAAATCTTTCATCTCGATCGCTCGAGGTTGCTCATCAATGAAACACCTCCTACCTGTATATATGGTTGCCGTATGAGGACGTAGGTGGCGGCGAGTTAACGTAGGATTTAGAGTGTTAAAAATTCCGGACAGATACTGTTACTCACTGGCGTAATATTATGGAAGGCAGATTGATACTTGAAAAGTAGATATTTTATTCCGACTTTAAATTTGTGTGATAAGAGTTAAAATATAAAAATTACGAGATTTATTAAAACACTGAAAGAATTTAATATATCCAGCATACATAATTAAAATTTGATTTTTATTTTGTTAATTATTAATATGACAAATCCATTTCCAACAGATACTATTTCTTTCACTGTCCGAAGAACCTCATAAGGCGACAGCCGCTTTCATTAAATTCTACGATAAATTTATAAGGGTACCCACTACCGACTACAACACACTTTACATGTACTATAAGAATCTACTAATGAAATATCATGGCGTTGATCGCGATATCGATGTCTCTTGTTTGGCCAAACTGTCCATTGGAGTTCCTCTGGATTTTATCCGACAAGCCGTGGAGAAGGTGCTGTCGCTACGTCGAAGAATTACTCTTAAATCCAATCCATTAAATCCGATGGAAATTATGGACGAGATATTAAAGTATCAACATCCTACGTTGGAGATGATAGAGAGTCTTGATAAATTTGAAGGAAGCACTCCACTTGGCAGAAAAAGAGCCAATGTTTCGTAAAACGAAAATTCGCGAAAAGATGATGAGTTTGTTTCCGAACATAAATATATATATTATATCTATCACAGAAGTTTCGCTCTTGCATAAAAAATGCATTATTATATTGCAAAAATTCTTGCATTGCATGCCCATCTAATAGCCCGCAGGATGTAAAATATAAAAAGTGTGTCTATTTTTTATAGAAAGAAAAAAGTGAAAATATTTGATTTTAATGTTAATTTAAATATTTTTGTATGCACGCAGGAAAGACAGATATACATATCCTAAGATGCATATCCTACGACGGAAATGGTGGACTGCATTTTAGTTAGAGAACGTTAGAGAGAGAGAGAGAGAGAGAGAGAGAGAGAGAGAGAGAGTGTGTGTGTGTGTGTGTGTGCGCGCGTGTGCGTGCGTGCGTGCGTGCGTGCGTGCGTGCGTGCGTGCGTGCGTGTGTGTGTGTGTGTGTGTGTGTGTGTGTGTGTGTGTGTGTGTGTGTGTGTGTGTATACGTCCCTCTAATATATATAATACGTGTCTCGAGCGTGTTGCCAACCCTTACACCCTCCCACACCTGACCTCGGTCTTAAAGCGGAGGAGGAACCCAGTAGCACCCACGCCGGTCAAGTATTTGCGGTGAGTGCATCGTGTTATATTAATTAATGAAGAATAATCTTCAAGGATCCTCGGACGTTTTCTGTCACCATATCCTTTCTTTAAGAATCTGCGAGTTCTTTCTTATGTTCTACAGCTGCTGTTACGTTTGGCGGTATATTTCGAGTCTTCATCAGTATACTTTATCCCTCGCGATATCGCCGCATAATTGTTGCACATTAAATCTTGCTGAGAAATCTCTTATACCACAAAGTTGACGATTTCAATATTCAAGAATGATCATTGAACTGCGTTCACCAGGATATACACTGTCACACATATACATACGCATAATTCGTCGGATGTCTTGTCAGATCATGTGGAAAATTGGTACCACATGATCGAAGGAAACGCGCGGTAACATGAATGCCCGAACAATAATATAGTAGTATGATTGTACGATATGTATCCTGCAAAGCACTATGCATCAAGAACATGCTCGGCAACCGCTTCGAGCAGAGACGAGAAACCGTCGCCTCCACCGTCCACACGGTGGGGACTCCCCCGGTCCATGTCGGTCCGTCCGTCTCTGTGTCTCTTGGTTTCCACATAGCATAGCCATGTATGGAACGCGGGACGACGTTCTCTCTCCCGGCTCTTACGCCCACTTACCATAGTCGCGCTTTCCGTACTGCAGACTCCACCGGAGCTGGAGCAGGTATCATCACGATTGACATCAATGACAATGAAAAAATAAGAATATCAACGACGACGATATTGTGCGAATTACTGGAAAAAGAGGAGCGAATAGAAAAAGCTAATAAAAGATTTGACGTTTTTTTTCCTAATATAAACATTTTGAAAATCTTGAATCCTTAGAATATCAAAACACTCTGCCTCACATTCTGAGAGAAAATTGAAAACTTAATAAGGAGCAAATTAATATGATCTTAATCTTTTCAATTTGTTTAATAAGGAAACACATTGTATGGATCGTATTTTCCACTTCCAGGAAGTGCGTGTGCGTGCGCGCGCGTGTCAGAGATATGTCTTTTTCTTTAATTATTAATGTATATAAAAAAATAGTATCTCCCTCCCCAAATGATCTTTGCATGTGTTGTTTTCGTATATACATTAGAACTCGAGAGAAGCTAAAGCAGAAGCTGGTGAGAAAGAGAAAAAAAAGAGAGAGTAGGTGGGATAGTAGGGGTCTCCGAAGGTCTTCAGGATCCTCACGAAATGTCTTTTGATACTGGAAATCTGTTTGCCGTTGTCATTACGAAATCACGTAAAACCGGGCCTCTACGCCCACGCTGCAACAAGAGACTGGCACAGTCGCGGTGAAAGAAAGTCCGACTTCTTTAACAAGCTCGAGATGTTTATAATATACCAGAAATCGAATATCGCATTTAAAAGTTTGCGTGAAAATTATTTACTGCGAAATTATTCTTGTAATTTTATGATAAGAATTTTAATAATTTTATTCATTGACTCTCTAATGAAAATAACAAAAGTTCATTACATAACAGTAAAAAGATAACTCATGACCGTACAACTGATAGTAATTAATTTTATTGTATACAAACGTCAGAAAAAAAAAACGATTCTCATATAAGGATAATTTAATCTTAGATGTTTTGAAAAATTAATGTCAAAGCACATTTTATATCATTATTATAAATTAGTATTACTTTATTTTTAATATTATGTAAGAGAATAAAAAAAATTAATGTAATTATTTTAAAAAAATATTAATCGATACGCGGTCGAGAAATAATGACTATAATAAAGTTGTTTTATACACAGTAGATTAATTGATCCCACAATTTAAGTATTAAGACTTGATTGTTAATAGCATTTTTTCCACGATCTGGCGATAGAGAGTCGTGGAATTCTATGCAAGACGATCGGTCGGTGTACTGTCCAAGGGTTATATTTGCATAAAAAGTTGTGTTCTCTGAATCAGCTGTAATGGAACTAGTTGATTGATCTTTGTGTTTTACAATTCAGTTTGCTCATAATGTAATTACGTGTTACAGTATAATATAAAAAGCATAAGAACATGTTTATATCGTTTAAACAAAATAGTTTTTACAAAAAATTCGATTGGTCAAGGAATTTGCAAGCCAAATTATGGGATATATATCTATATATAATATATAAACATTTTTGTGTAATCTTATTTTTTTTCTATGCTTTTATTGTTTTATTTTTATGTTTTTATCATGCATTAAAAATAATTTATAAAAAAATTTATACTTATTTATGTGTTTTTATTATACATATATATTACACAGTTTACGCATACCTATAATACAATAGTAATGAAGATAAAAAATTTGTTGTGATTATTATGGCATCGAGTATATTCTGAATGATTGCACGCTTATTTAAAATATTGATTAACAAATTTATTTATTTTATTTCTAATTTACTTCTGAAATTTGATTGTGAAAAAGACATCGATACTTTAGAAGATCAAAACCTTTTCAGTCATTAAATTATTTCAAAGTAGTCTTCCATTATATCGATATAATTCTTAATATCGTTCATATACCTCCGTAGAAATTTGTGGTCTCTTTTTACATTTTTAATTAAATTTTTTATGTCTCTTTCTCTGTAGAAAAAAAGAAAAAATATTATCGAATTTTCAAATAATTATTCAAGTTATCTCTCTATAAACTTACTTTATTCTGCCTAGTATACAATAAGAGTTGATATCATTTGGAGTAAGTTTATCGAATCGTTTAATTTTAATCGTAACTTTCAATATAATGTCCAACCGTTTGCTTCGAGATATGAATGAAATTCTAAAATAAATAGATTATTATAATTTTGTCAAACCGATGTACATATATTGATTATATTTTAAATAATATTATGTATTAAATGTAATAGTATGATATAATTTGATGTAAATATATATTGTAAATTATTACTTGTCATTAGCAATCTCCATTAAATTTAAATCATCTAAACGCTTCAAATCAAATTTGAAATTCATCGCTAGTTTCACATCTTGTGAAATAAAATTTAACATTGGAAGGATGTCCTGATGAGTTTTATATAAACTTGCAAGTAATTCCGCGTTTATTTTCTCTAGAATTAATTTGTGAACTATTTTTATGAGTACTCCTGCATCATCTACAAAGAAGAAAAAAAAAGTTAAAATGACGTAACTTTATTTTTAACTGATAAGAGTATTACAATTACCTGAAAGGCGGGAAATAATCTTGATTTCTGTAATTAAATTTTTTTCGGAGCCATTATTAAAATCATATGATAAAAATGTCGCTATCAATAACGAATTTGCTATGAAACCAAAAACGATCATTTTTCTATTATTATTACTGTAATATACATTCCAAATAGAATTGTCCCTACAACAAAATAATATTAGGTCTCTTTAATCTTTTTCAATAATAAAATATACTAAAAATGTATATGTACCCTGCGGCATGTGTTTCTAGTTCTTGCAATAATGTTATGAATGGATCTTCGGTTAAAGTTTTGTTTTTAACATCTTCGTTAATTGTGCTAATATTATGTGCTGTTTCAAAACTTTCTATTGTACATTTATTTTTTTGTCTCATATTTTGCTGTTTCATTTTATCATTTAAATTTATTCTATGTTCATCGTGATTTATTTGATCTTCAATTACTATTTCTGTACCTTCGAGATGATCACTAAGTTTCTTTGTTTCATCTGAATACTGTCCTTGCTCTTCAATATTAATCTGTAACTTTGCATCTTCGTTTAATTTCTTTCGAATATATTCTTTTTCGTTTTCATCTTCTACTTGATCTCTAGCTGTTACTTCAATTTCTTTGATAATTAATGATATGGAATGATTAATATTTTGCACTGTTGTAGAAAAACTGTCATTATTAATCTCGTCTAGACTTTTCCTAGGATTTGAGCAAGATATCTGTGAATGATCTATTGTTTCCTTTACAAAATATTCATTACGTTCTTGTTCAATATCATTTAAATCATTTATACAGTTAGCGTCAATACTAGAAAATAAATGTACGTCATTTTCCTGAGAAGACTGAATTTCCATGAAAGAACTGCGAGCTCGTTTTGAATATGACTTTTCATTGTCATCAAACATTCTTTTTTTACTAACATTTTCTAAGTTTATATCTAATGAACGAGCCAAATTATTCAATGGAGATTGAGTAATGAAATCGTTAGACAATTCATTGTGTCTAATATTTTCTGCTTCTACAATTTCTCTTGAAATTGTAAAATTTTCTTCTGTTACATCTTTCTTTAATTCCGTTAAATTACTATTTATTATTAGATGTTGGAATTCATTATTTTCAGAAACGATTAAGTTCTCTGTTTCATTTACTTTCACATCTTGTGCAAGATGTAATATTGATGGTACTGCAGAAATAATTTCCATTGATGTATCTTGAATTGTTTCATTTGCAACTACATCAGTTTGGCATTGTACTCTTACAGAATTTTCAGCTGGTAATGAAATTGTTTTTGACAATAATCTTTGAGAAAATGATACCGACTGCGTAGGGTGAGTTGTATCAGTAGTACTAAATGTTATCTCATGCAAAGAAACTGGGACGACTTCGGTAAATTCCATAGATTTACATAACAATTTAGTTCCTTCGTTAAAGCAGGTTGAATCATTTCCATCTTTATCTCTATGTGTACTCTCTTTAGATATTGATTTAGAAATTGGCTGAGTAATTTCTTTTCTTGATGATACTGCTGTAGTCATTTCCATGGATATATTATGGAAAAGTATAGTTTTATCATCCTTTGATTCGTTGATTTTTAAATTTGCTTTGTCAATGTTTAAAAGTGCTATGTTTACCGACTTTGTTATTTCCATTGATGCATCATCGAAAAATTTAGTTTTATCATTTTTCTCAATTTCACATGTACTTCCATTTGATTGTGCAACATGTGCAGCATGAAACATTTTCTCTTGGCACGAGGGAATTTGCTCTGGAAGAGCCTCAGTTAATTCCATAGACTTGCATAATATTAGTGTTTTGTCATTAAAACAGTTCGATATATTTGTACCCCTTTTACTATCTGTATTTTCTTCAGACGATTTACAAATAATTCCATCGGTAATTTCTTGTTCGTTTCTTGTCGACATTGTCTTAGTCATTTCCATGGATACATTATGGAAAAATGTAGTTCTATCATCACCGGATATTGGTTCATTCATTCTAATATTCTCCTGATTGCAAACATTTGAAAGCGATATGGTACCTATAGGTTTTTTCATTTCCATCAGTATATCATTAAAAATCTCAGTTTTATCAGTTTGATCTTTCCTTAGATCTGTTTTAGCTGTAATTTCATTATTGGCCTTTTCATCTATTTTAGATATTGCCATAGTCATTTCCATTGAAGTATCAAAAATTGTATTATTTGTATGACATATGCCAGTATCTGTGGCATCAGTAAATGGTTGTATTACAGATGTTAATGCTATTGAGTCATTGGCATATTTCACATCTGATATATGTTTAGAGATGTCTTTAGAAACAATGTCAGATTGTAAATTTGTTGGAAACATTGTGTTACGAGTATTAGTAGCATTCCATTTCGTATGTTCACAGTTTTGCAGTATTGTCGGAATTTGATTGAAAGTTTCTAAATTAGAAACAACAGATTTCACTGGTATAGCCTCAGTAATTTCCATTGATACATTATTACAATTAACAGTATATTCCATTGATACATTATTACAATTAGTAGTATTTGATTCTAAATTATTTATGCTTTTGTTACATTCTTGTTTCTTTTGTTCTTCTATATGTGAATGTGAAGATACTAAAGATACAGATATTGGTGCTGTTAACTCCATAGAAAAATCTTGAATATGTGTTGTGTCTAATTCACAGTCAACATTATTAGAATACAACTTAGGATATTTCTTAGTAACATCATCTTCACAATTCTCTTCATCAGAATCTCTGTATATCATAATATTACTTGATTTTACACTTTTAGATGTATCTGTTATTACAATTTGTTCAGATTGATTTTCTCCATCAGGCAGTTTCATACATTCTTTATCTAAATTGTTATATATAACAATATTACTTGATACCCAATCATTAGATACACAAGATTTATGTGGCAATGCAGTAAAATTTAAATTACAGTTTGTATCATTATTTTCTTTTCTGACTCTTATGGCAGATTGTTGCTGTGGCTGATTATTTACTAAGTAGGTATTATTTAGATAACATAAATCACTTTCAGAATGAATATGTGTAAAGTCATTATTAGAAGCATGTAATATAATTTCTTTCGATTCACCTTCAGTATTCTGATCAATTATAAAAGATCCTTTTAAAATAGAATCGTGCTCTTCATATGTATTATCCCATACAGTACCTTGTTCAGAAGAATGACAAAATTCTCTGTATAGAATAAAATAGAGTTTAAGCAACAAATTATAACCAAACATTATAAAACTAAGTACTTACTTGACATGTTTTTTCTCTGCAAAACTAACACGTCTCTTGACTTTTGAAGTAGATGGACTATTTTCGTTGGACGAGGAATCAAAATTTACATTTTGCAATGGTTGCCGTGGTTTACGTGGTTTAAGAATCTATCAACATGATTTTTATTAAGAATAATAATTTAATTAATAATTTTCAATAAAAATAATATACATTGTTAAAATGAATGGCTCTAAAAAAAAGAATGTTTCAAAAATTAGCTAGAAAAATTGTAAAAATCATATGAATATGTAAACTTGCCGATGAACGTCTAGATTCACTTTTTCTAGATTTCGATGGAATCCTGTAACACAAATAAAAATATTTTTTGTAAAAAACTTTGTATCATAGTATCTTAATTTTCAAACAAAATAAAAAGAATAATTTTAATACATACATTTCACTCGCGTGTATATGTATTATACACTTGTGTATATACATACAGCTGAAAAAGAAGAAAATCCGTTAAATTTGATTACTCCCTCTTCGTTTTGAAAACCGCCACGTTTGTTTCCCAAACGCATAAGAATTAAGCCAAGTAAAATCAAATTTCTATGTTACAAAAGTATTGTGCGTTTTATCTCTCGGGAGCTGCTCGAAGTCGCTCCAAACAAACCCAGCGTATTTGGATGTGATACATTTTAATGCTGTAAATACCTCGAAACGTTCTTTGATTGATCAATTCGTAAAATAACAATTGAATGAGCGCTCGCTATTATTGGTGCATTCTTCTAGATAAAAATTCTGATTGGATGATCTAAAAGAACACACCAATAATAGCGAGCGCTCACTCAACTGTTGAGTCCGCTGAACGCGACTAGAGCCCCAACACACACTTTTGCATAACGCATAAAGCATGTGCATAAGGAATTTCATTGGCCGATTTTCTTATGCATGAAGCGGGGAGCACAGACTTTTGCATAATGCATAAACCATATACATAAAGAATTTGATTGGTCCATTGACTCATGCATAAGAAAATGGACCAATGAAATTCCTTATGCACATGCTTTATGCGTTATGCAAAAGTCTGTGCTCCCCGCTTAAGGAATTTCATTGGCCCATTTTTATATACATGAGTCAATGGACCAATCAAATTCCTTATGTATATGTATTATGCGTTATGCAAAAGTCCGTGCTTAAAGCGGGGAGCACAGACTTTTGCATAACGCATAAACCATATACATAAAGAATTTGATTGGTCCATTGACTCATGCTTAAGAAAATGGACCAATGAAATTTCTTATGCACATGCTTTATGCGTTATGCAAAAGTCTGTGCTCCCCGCTTAAAGAGAGGCAATATTATTTATTGCAATAAATATTAGGAAAATAAACGAAGAATAGCTTCGGATAAGGTACGAATGTTTGTAAATTAGATCATTTTATACTTTACACTTTACTCTTTAATTTGTGGTAAAGTATAAAATGATCTAATTTACAAACATGTATCCGTA
The DNA here is from genome assembly GCF_001594065.2 of Cyphomyrmex costatus. Classification (NCBI taxonomy): domain Eukaryota; kingdom Metazoa; phylum Arthropoda; class Insecta; order Hymenoptera; family Formicidae; genus Cyphomyrmex; species Cyphomyrmex costatus. The sequence continues at coordinate 1,265,133 of NW_017279708.1, forward strand.
CCTTATCCGAAGCTATTTTTCGTTTATTTTCCTAATATTTATTGCAATAAATAATATTTTCATAATGAAACGACGGATATATTGTACGCTTTCTCGATTTTGCCGCTTGCTGCTTGCTGTTCGTTCGGTTCAACTTCAACGAACTGCGGCAAAATGTATTTTGCGCCGGAAGTGCGTCATCTAGCTTACATACAATTCTTAACCAATAGTAACGAATTGCTGCTGCAGCGTGCTGCGCATGAAAAAGTACCTTAAGGCGTGCGCTACCAGAGAGAAAGGTTTCTCTCTGGCACTACTGTCGTGCACAAGAGTGAGCGCGCCGCGCGCGTAATCTAGGACCAATGAACGATCGCCAAATCGCAATTCCGACTATTTCACGTCGCGAGTCGCGATAAGTTGCAGCAGTATATATGTATGTATATACATGATTACGTTAAGCGATATCAGATGACACTTGACGGGGATCGTCGTATACAATTGTCGACAGAGTTTACAAGATTTTGTCAAAGAACAACGCGACAAAAATAGGGTGTGCAGGAATTCCCCTTGTTAATTAAAAATCAGGAACTTCGAGACGCGTACTTTCTAAACTAAATCGACGAAGAGAGCGATCGACGTCGCCAATTCCGTCGTGAGTGGTCATAAGTTAACGACGTCGAGACGGCAGGATACTGCTATCGTCAATCGCTGTTGCGTATTACGTCTACAGCTGACCTCGGACTGTCTCGGGCTGGTTGTGACTGGCTGGTGACACACCAAGGAGAGGATGGCAGACGTCGCCGTTAATCTTATAATAAAGGCACCAAATCAACAAATCAAGGATCAGGTAGTTAAATGCGATCTCGGCTGGACTATTGGTCGTTTGAAGGAGTATCTGTCCGAAGTCTATCCCAGCAAACCAGTAAGTTTCGTGAAAGTAATTGTTTCTACCTGGTGAAAGCTCTGTGTATGTGTGTGTTTCTCTTTACATTTTGTCTGCTTTTTTTCTCTTTGCATTAAAGGTAAACGAAAAGATAACCGTCTTTAAATAATGATATTTGTAATGTTTAAATACTTCCTCTAATTAGATAACAAGAATCATACAGGATGATTTTTACATTCAGTCAATTAAAATTAAAATTTGTAGCAGAGGGGCATATTAGTTTTCTGTTTAGAATAAATTTATTTTTAAAAATGATCAGTAATCTGCAATAATGACTCTTAAAAGTAATGCTTTTAAAGAAAGATAGTATCATTAGATGGAAATATTTGTGACATTTCTTGATAATTTAAGAAGATATATGTGATATCTATATCAAATAGTTATTCATCTTTACTATAACTTTATATGCCTATATATATATTATATATATATATATATATGTGTTATACTAATGTAATAACATTAAAATTACATATATTGACACCATATAGATGGTATATATATATGTATATTTTACAAAAATATATTTTTATTTCAGAAAAGTTTTTACATTTTTATTAATCTTGTTATCTTAAAAATTTTAATATTTTATTATTATTAATGCTACAATTATTTATTATTACTCTGTGTTGTATTATAAAATTTTAAAGATACACAAATGATTTAATTATTATTATTATTGTTGTTGTAGGAAAGTTCGCATCAGAAATTGATCTATTCTGGTCAATTGTTAAACGATTCTGTACAATTAAAGGATGTCTTGAGACAATGTGACGGTTCAGAGGATCAAGCGTATACCGTTCATCTAGTCTGTACTCCACAAAAAATGTGCGCTGTTAAGGATATATCTGATCAAAATCAATCATCTGAAAGAAATGTAGACACTGCTTCTGCAACAAGAAATATTAGAAGTAACACTATTCAGAATCAAAGTCATGAGAATGCTAATGTTACTGCATCTCAACATCAACAATACTTATCTCAGCAGTATCTTGATCCTCGAAATAGTCAACAATTAGCTTGGATGCAACAGGCTTATACGCATTATTTTACACAGTACATGCAACTGTAAGCTGTCTCTTATAACTGTTTGTTAAAGATGTGAGAACTACATAAATGTTGCAATGTTGTTCTTTTCAGAATGGCAGCGCAAGGCATACAGTTACAAGCCAGTATTCCGTACCTGCAGCAAATGAATATCAATACAAGTGATACTGCTCAACATACATACACAAGCAATAATAACAATAATGTTGGTGATGAGCAACCCCAACCAGTGGCTCAAGATGCAGCCGACGTCAATGCGGGAAATAATGGTGCAGGCGAGGATGCTGCATTTAATCGTGACTGGTTGGACTTCTTCTACATGTTGTCTAGGATCGTCGTTCTATTTGGTATAGTGTATTTCTATTCGTCTCCTCTCAGGTTCCTCATCGTCACATTTCTGGGATTTGCAATATATCTGTAAGTCTCTAATTCTCTAATATTTCTTAATACACACTGAGAACAAATTTATTTTTCAATATTTTTTTGAATAGTCTTAAAGGAATATTTACTAAACATAAACATATTTTTATTAGATACAAAAACCATTAGTTTGATTTAATTTATCATTTCTTCATTTATCTAAATATTTATTTACTGCAAGTAAATATTCGCTGGCACTATTCAAAGAAATATTTATTAAAAGTTATAAATTGTTTTCAATGTAAACATTCACAATTACTCTTTTACACACATTCACTCACTCATCCACGCGCGCGTGTGTGTTTCTTTGATGCTTTTTCTTTGAACTTGTCTGAAAATCGTTATAGATATCAAGGTGGATTCTTCAGGGTACAGCCTATTTTATTGGCCGAAAATAATAACGGACGTGCAGACAACAACAATCAAGTGTTACAGAACGAAGTAGTAGGTCCTCAGGCTGTGCCGCAACAGCAAAACGCTCAAGTGCCAACCTTGCAACCAGAAGCACGAACAAACGCCAATGAAGAGAATGAAGAACAGCGCCCAGGCGCTCTTGCCTTTACTTGGACCTTCTTTAGTTCATTTTTTGCCTCGCTTATTCCAGATCAGCCAAATGTCATTTAATCTCGCTCGGATAAAATCGACATATTCTTTTCTTCTATACTTATAATATAAAGACTGGAGAAAATGACTTTGTCATGGTATATATCAGGTTTTTAAAATATTTAACGATTTCTAGAATCAGAAGTGCTTAATCTCGTTATTAATTCAATACATATATTCGTATGAAAGTCTGATCAGTTTTACAGTATCCAAGGATTTTTCTATCTGAATCTATTACACATAAATGTTCACATATGTGTTAATAATCAACATACGCTTATGATGGGTAACAATTATTGTGAAAATATAATTCATGGGTATGAGTATATTATATATGTATCAATTTAACTTGTTGAGAGACTCACAATTCACAAAATAGAATAACAGTCACACTAGATATATAAATATTAATGCTAACTTTTCTTCGAAAGAAGATAGTTAGAGTTGCCATCCCAAAGCTATTAGAGTTAAATGTATAAAAATTTTTTTATGTTTGTAGAATATGAAGTTATAAAGGTACAACGAGAGATATATAAAAAAAATCATGTGTATATATATATATATATACACAAATATATATATATATATATCTATATATAATATAAAAATAAGAAATATAGATTTTATGTAGAGCTTGTTATGTAAGTAAAGTTACATGTAAGGAAATAATAGTAGGCACTTGAGAGAATTTTCTTTCATATATATATGTATATACATACATATATACATATATATATATGTAGCAATAATATATTGTGTCAGGATAATTTTCTGCGATGTTTAATGTGGTCAAATATATCCAGTGTGATATCTGTGTAAAACATCGCGTTAAATTTATAATTATTATTGATATACATAAGAAATCTTAATGGATTTATGAAATTTCTCTGTAAATTTTCTTAAATAGTTCTACATGAAGAACGCCAATTGAATAAAAATGTATGTAAAGCAAATAAAACAATTTTCAAAATTTGTTTAGTCATATTATTTCAATTGATTAAATTGTGAATATCCTAATAAAATGTTAATAAAAGAAACATATA